>NW_026852341.1:0-28410 GCF_026571515.1 Ruditapes philippinarum | reverse complement strand
CATCTGACATCAGGATAATTTAAAGTAAAAATAACAAGGGTTGCTATGTAACATGATCTTTGACATCATAATATTAATGCGATATGATCTTTTGTGACATGATTAAGAGGTCAACCTTGAAACAAGATAGGATTTAGATAATAGAACGATAATGGTAACATGGTAGCTCTGACAGTATTGCAAGTTTTGGTTTTCCTTTAAGTATATTTTTTTATGTTAGCATTTATATTATTAGTTATAAAGATTCTTGACAGGTTATATGACCCTATATAAACGTATATTTTTTATATAATCCATGAATTTAAGATCAAACGAAACTTCATTTCATTAGCAGTAAGATTATTTTTGCATCACATCATTTACATTTTACCTTTTAGAAAACTGCCATACAATTTAAGAACCCATGAAAATGTTGTTTGTGACAAAACCACAAATTTCATGCCCACAACATTAAATTAAATCACAGTTGAGCCTAACAAGACTGCTCAGACTTGTATACCTGGCTCAAAAAAGTAACAAACATTATGCTTTCTTTAAAGAACTTATTATTTTTTCTATTTCTGACTCTGGTGGGAATTTGCGTAACATTATTTATTGAAACTAGGGGGTACATAAGGCCGCAAATTTGAACAGAAACATTTCAAAAGCAAAAAAAACACTCTAGACATTTTGATAATTAAATAGCATATTATCATTTACAAACATTATTTTTTTTGACAACATTAAATACTGAAATTACAATTATACAATTTCTAAAAATATTATCTTTTAATTACAATCATATCAAAAGAAATCTATCCATGAACAAAGAACTTTTAATCATACAAATACCATATGTTATCAGAAATATAACATTCTTTTCATAAACTTTAACATTCTCTTCATAATCCTTAAAGCAAATTAAATGTTATTACAAATTGATAAAATCTCCAAGATAAACAATCTGTATGCTAAACGATAAAGCTTGCATTCCCTACAGCCAGAGATTAAAACAGTAAATTTTAATTGTACTATGATATCAAAGATTTCAAAGAGTACTGAATCATTAAATTTTTACCATTCTTGCATGCATAATTGGCTCTTATCGAAAATATTCATTCAATATTTATTTTTTTTCTACCATCCCATCATGAAATACAAGCTGTAATGGTAAACTGAACTTACTCAAAATTTCTTCCAGTGGTAGCCGGGTATAACATTGACAGCTTCAGTTTATAGTCTGGACCAACAATAAAAACCTGGAATATAAATATCAAATATGATTCAATATTTAGCCAATAATCTGTTGAATTTATTAAATTAACTTGGCCTCCATATCTAGAACTTTATAAGAATATCAAGATGTAAATTTGAGCCGTGTCACAACAAAATAATGTAATGTGTTTGCGACCAGCATGGATCAAGACCAGCCTGGCATCCGTGCAGTCTGATCAGGATCCATGCTGTTGGCTTGCAAACCCTATTACAAGTAGAGAAACTGATAGCGAACAGCATGGTTCCTGATCAGAGTGCGCAGATGCGCAGGTGGGTCTGGATCCATGCTGGTCGCAAACCCATTATGTTGGTTTTGTCGTGACACGGCTCATTTGAAGTTATTTTAGCCAACAGTTTAGAGGACGGGTTCAGATTTGACTGGCTATATTCAAGCGGCAAAGGCTCATCATTCTATGTTCTAACAAGTTTAAAAAAATTTATCTGTCATCATCACTACATGAGATCCTACAGTGTCTACTTAAAACACTTAGGCTGACATTGCTACAAATTATGCCTGTCACAAAAGTTTTAGGTAGAGATGTGGGCGTAGCACTATACATTTTTACTGTTTATATCAGAAACTTTACCTCTATGTGTGACCTTGACCTCAGGGACCTGAACTTAAAGAACAACACTAAGCCTCACAAAGGTGAACATTTGTGCAAAATTATATTGAAATCTCTCTGTTCATGTAAAATATAGAATGCCTAGGTACTTATACTGATTGTAAAATTGACATAATATTATCATCAGAAGAGTAAATATTTCAAAAACTTACAGCCCTGCAGGTGAGCGGAAGTCCCTTCGAGTCCTTCTCCACTGGGTCTAACATGCCAAACTGCACAGCAAGGTCACGTTTTGGGTCAGCAATGATGGGGAAATCAAATTTGGCATCTTTAGTATAGGCTAAAATGTCCTGAAAGAAAGGTAAAAAGACATAATAATAACAAACAGGCAGGCTGGCAGTCACAAGACACATGTTGTATCCACAAGAACTGTGATCTGATTTCTGTAATACACGTAAAAAAAATTCCAGCTGCACTACTGGAAGGAGACTTCATGTCATCAACAGGCATTATTGCAGTAATCAACATAGAATAAATAAAACATATCCTACTTTGAATCTTGGTAGAGGTCAACCAGACAATGCCTTATGCAAAATATCTATGATCTAGGCCTTGTGGATCTTTACAAGAAGATTTTTGAAATTTATTCTAATAATTCCTTTTGGTTGCCATGGCAACCAGATTTCTGCATGGAATGAAATTCTTTGAACAACTTTGGAAGCCCTTCATCCAAGGATCAATCCTGCCAAGTTTGGTTGAAATTGGACTAGTGGTTTTTAACAAGAAGATTTTTTAAGTTCACTATGTTTGTTTGTTTGTTTGTTTGTGTCATTTTACGCCTTTTTCCAACAGTATTTCAGTCATATAGGCGGGTAGTTTCCTAACCATCGTTCCTGGAGAGTTACACCAGTACTAGACTACCTTCCTCCGTGCTAAACTACCAAAGCATCTCCCGGGGATCGAACCCACGCCAGAGAGGTAAATGGATTAGAAGTCATCGACTCTAACCACTCGACCACGGAGGCGGTGCAAGTTCACTATGTAATCTATATAACACACATACATACAAACACTCACACAGGTGAATCGCTATATGCCACCACATCGCAGATGCTGCTTTTGCATAAAAAAGAATTTATTTAAGGTTACCTTTGTCCATTCAGAGTGACTATCAACATCATCACATGACAATGCAATCAGCTTGACATTCAATGCCTTGAATTTTTCCACCATTTTGTTGACCATACCCAGCTCTGTTGTACATACTGGTGTGAAATCAGCCGGGTGTGAGAACAAGATTGCCCATCTGTTAAATACATCAATAGTTAAAATACAAGATCACCCATCTGTTAAATACATCAATAGTTAAAATACAAGATCACCCATTTGTTAAATACATCAATAGTTAAAATACAAGATCACCCATCTGTTAAATACATCAATAGTTAAAATACAAGATCACCCATTTGTTAAATACATCAATAGTTAAAATACAAGATCACCCATCTGTTAAATACATCAATAGTTAAAATACAAGATCACCCATCTGTTAAAATACATCAATAGTTAAAATACAAGATCACCCATCTGTTAAATACATCAATAGTTAAAATACAAGATCACCCATCTGTTAAATACATCAATAGTTAAAATACAAGATCACCCATCTGTTAAATACATCAATAGTTAAAATACAAGATCACCCATTTGTTAAATACATCAATAGTTAAAATACAAGATCACCCATTTGTTAAATACATCAATAGTTAAAATACAAGATCACCCATCTGTTAAATACATCAATAGTTAAAATACAAGATCACCCATTCGTTAAATACATCAATAGTTAAAATACAAGATCACCCATCTGTTAAATACATCAATAGTTAAAATACAAGATCACCCATCTGTTAAATACATCAATAGTTAAAATACAAGATCACCCATCTGTTAAATACATCAATAGTTAAAATACAAGATCACCCATTTGTTAAATACATCAATAGTTAAAATACAAGATCACCCATTTGTTAAATACATCAATAGTTAAAATACAAGATCACCCATTTGTTAAATACATCAATAGTTAAAATACAAGATCACCCATCTGTTAAATACATCAATAGTTAAAATACAAGATCACCCATCTGTTAAATACATCAATAGTTAAAATACAAAATCACCCATTTGTTAAATACATCAATAGTTAAAATACAAGATCACCCATTTGTTAAATACATCAATAGTTAAAATACAAGATCACCCATTTGTTAAATACATCAATAGTTAAAATACAAAATCACCCATCTGTTAAATACATCAATAGTTAAAATACAAGATCACCCATTTGTTAAATACATCAATAGTTAAAATACAAAATCACCCATCTGTTAAATACATCAATAGTTAAAATACAAGATCACCCATTTGTTAAATACATCAATAGTTAAAATACAAGATCACCCATTTGTTAAATACATCAATAGTTAAAATACAAGATCACCCATCTGTTAAATACATCAATAGTTAAAAACAAGATCACCCATTCGTTAAATACATCAATAGTTAAAATACAAGATCACCCATCTGTTAAATACATCAATAGTTAAAATACAAGATCACCCATTTGTTAAATACATCAATAGTTAAAATACAAGATCACCCATCTGTTAAATACATCAATAGTTAAAATACAAGATCACCCATTCGTTAAATACATCAATAGTTAAAATACAAGATCACCCATCTGTTAAATACATCAATAGTTAAAATACAAGATCACCCATTTGTTAAATACATCAATAGTTAAAATACAAGATCACCCATCTGTTAAATACATCAATAGTTAAAAGTACAATCTCATGATATGAAGAGAAAACATGTCTGATACACATTTATTTGGTAGGACAGGACATATACCAGGTAGCATTTAAAGCACTCAATTTATTTGGAGGCACAAAAGATGAAAGAGGTTAATGTAGCATAATCTACATCTGTGTGTCTGCCATTTTGGAAAATTAATCACATATGAAAAAACATCTCCTATAGTAATGTGTTTTTTTTATTTATGATAATGTTGAATATGCTTTTTATTTAAAGTTTGTTAATGTTAACTGAACTGGTGTTGGGCAACAGTAACGAGGCTGATAAAATGGTCATTCTAGCAAATTGTCTGACAAGTGATAACCAGACGTCAAGTACTCTTGTAGCTATCTAAATATATACATGTACTTGATTATCATGTTATGGTACTCCTTTTATTTTGTTTCGGAAAAGAGGTACCTGTACGTGTTACGTTGCTACTTAGCTCCTTCTGATATGCTATTTATCGTATAACATGTCTTTGTAAGGAACATAAGGTTCAAAAGCGATTGAAATATTACTATATATCATTTTCCAATATACCCTTCACCAGTTCTCACAATGATTGTATATTATGTATTTACATGTCTCATATTTATGTTCTATGCACTTATCTAGTGGGTTTCTTTTTTGTACTTTGAATAGAAATTGGAAGGATAAAAGCTTTGTATGTTTGGTAAGAGATTTAAAAAGATTGGTTTATTAAATCTATTTACTAATTAATTTATAATTATCTCATTCTCGTTATGTACATACTTTTCTCATTATGTGTTTATTGAACCGCCGAACATGGGGATGGACATTGTAAAATGTTTTTGCCAATAAATATTTTGAAAATCTTGAAATCTTGAAAAAAAAATCTATTTATGATATGTTATAATTATATAGTTACAGTATCACATTGATGAGACTATAATAAAGAACACAATATGAAAAACTGTAATAATTTTCAAAACAACCTGTGGCTTTCTGAAGGGGAAAATATTGCGCGATAAATCAGAAAAGGGGAAAATCAAATTCCAACAACTGAGAATGGAATTTACCCACATTTTATAAAAATTTTGATTTCAATTCAATTTAACATGCATAGTACATAGCAGAGGCTATAGGGACAGCTTTATGTCTTCTAGCTGATATAATAAGTCAGATGCTGTTATGTAATTGTTCTGGTGAAAAAGAGCACGGGGCATTACAGGGGAAAAAATTTGCTTTTTTAGGGGAAAATATACCTATTTTGAGCTAGGGGAAACAGCCTTTATTCGGCTGTAAAATACAGGGAAAAAATCACTGGTGATGTGCATAATATTTGAGCTAGAAGAGTCTCAGCACAAAAAAAACATTGGTAAACTTCATCTTAAAGTCATTCTTTTATTGTGGCGGCACTTGTGAAAGTTTAAAGTATATGTAATTTTCCAAAATTTTTTTTTTTAAAAATGCTTACATTTCTATTGCACTTTGTAAAGTATTAAATTCAAAGTAAATCTTTACATACAAGTATTTCAACCTTTAATACAATTTAGAAAAAAGAAAGAAGCTGCTCAATCATATACACTGATGACCTAACTTGTAAACTTTTATATCTTATTACATAAAATTTATGTAAAATACAATAAAAGCTCAAGCCCCTCTATAAAATGATACTCCATTTTGACTCAAATGTCAACTAGTCTTCCCATTGGTTACCAACCTGGAAAAAATTGTCTTCACTTAAAAGCCGAAGGTTATAAATTACTGAAATAAAACACAAAATGCCTGAAATGAACGCTATTGCCAGAATGATGGATATGACGATGAAGACTTAAATCAAATATTGTCTGCTACCCTTACCACTACCTTTATCCACTAAAATCACTGCTACCTAAAACCAAACCAAACTTATTGCAAAACATCCTTAATAAAATACTTAAAACTTGTTAAAATTTCTCCTATTCTGATCATAACAGGGCAGCATCATTTAATGGTGATAAAAACTACACCTGAAGGTGATTAATACCCCCACCTGCAACTTTGACTTTTTGAAAAAAAAGTAGTCTGAAGAAAAATTTGAACACAAACTATCAACTTTGTACAAAGAAATATTTCAATTGATTGTAATCGCAACTGGGGTCTTGTAAATAAGCTTGCTATACACTAACTTTCACTTTTTGAAAACTTAAAAGGACACTCAAAAAAGACAACTTTTAAAATATACTAGAACTCCGCGAGTCGGATGTGTCGCCTTGTGAACAATGTAGTTTAGGGGAAATGGCCAGGACAAAAATGAAATATGAAAATAACAAAGGGCAATAACTTAAAAAATAATAAGTGCAGAGCAGCAGTTTCTGTACACTGCACTTCTTATCAATAAGATCTATCATTCTATGATGTTTCAAGTCCATAGCTTTCATACTTGAGGAGAAATGACCAGGACAAAAATAAAGTAAGAAAATCAACAAAGGGCAATAACTCAAAAATAAGAAATGTAGAGTATCAGTTCTTATGCACTGCACTTCTTTTTAATGAGATCTATCATCCTATGAAGTTTCAAGTCCATAACTTTTATACTTTCGGAGAAATGGCCTGGACAAAAATTAAGTATGAAAATTAACAAAGGGCCATAACTCAAAAATTAAGAAATACAGAGTACCGATTCTTGTGCACTGCACTTCTTAATAATGAGATTTATCATCCTATGAAGTTTCAAGTCCATAGTTTTTATACTTAAGGAGAAATAGCCCGGACAAAATTAAAGTATGAAAATAAACAAAGGGCAATAACTCAAAAAATAAGAAATGCAGAGTACCAGTTCTTGTGCACTGCACTTCTTCTTAATGAGACCTATCATCCTATGAAGTTTCAAGTCCATGGCTTTTATACATTAGGAGAAAAGGCCCGGACAAAAATAAAGTATGAAAATTAACAAAGGGCAATAACTCAAAAATTAGGAAGTGCAGAGTACTAGTTCTTGTGCACTGCACTTCTTAATAATGAGATCTATCATCCTATGAAGTTTCAAGTCCATAGCTTTTTTAGTTGAAGAGAAATGGCCCGGACAAAATTAAAGTATGAAAATTAACAAAGGGCAATAACTCAAAAAATAAGAACTGCAGAGTACCGGTCCTTGTGCACTGCACTTCGGGTTATTGAAAGAAGCATGCATACCAAGTTTGAAGTCAATCAGACTTATAGTGACTGAGTTATGCTCCGGACAAGCTTTAGGGGACGCCGACAACGACGCCGACAACGACACCGACAACGACGCCGACACAGACGCCGCCGCCGACACCGCCGACAAAAGTAACCCCTATATGTCACCTTTTCAAGGCGACACAAAAAGCATTCCTAGGGAATAATGGACCTTAACAATATTTTGTTATTTTATTTCAATAAACAAGACAAAAATCAATTATGACCTTCAGCTTAGTTAAGGCAATTACTAAAACCCCTCAACACTTATTCCATGTGTTTATTTTAAGTTATGTCAACTAATCGCTTAAATGATTATTGAAAAATGTAATATTATTCAAAAATACATTACACATGAACAGTGACTCATAACTTCCTGCATTAAACAATAAGCCAAAATTAACAGATATTCATTATTTATATAGACTGAACAATACATTAAGTCATTCAGGCACAGGATTTAACAAAATGTAAATCATGAAATATGTATACCTCCTGTAACCTAACCGTAACCAAACCTAACCGATAAATCAAAAAGGTTTGTAATACAACTCCATAGACTGAAAACTGTATACAGATAAATTACTGTACAATAGAGAATACATTATAACCAGCTATTTTTGTAATCAGTTAATATGGAGTTTGTTGTTGTTTTTTTATCCTCAAAACAACCTGTGGCTTTCTGAAGAGAACATTATAGCGCCTAAACATTCAGAAAAGGAGGAAAAGCTGAAAAACAAATTCCAACAACTAAGAATAAACAGACAAGCAACACAAACCCAACATTCAGTAATTATTTATTGCATATGTTTCGGCTATATGCCTTCATCTGTGCAAAACATGTTATTATTATTATTTTTTTTTTTTAACAACTAAGAATGAAATTTACCCATAAATTTTATAACATTTTCAATTTCAATTAATTTAACATGCACAGTAAATAGCAGAGGCCCTCTTCTCTATTCTTTTAGTCTAATATTTATGATATGATAATGTGCACTGGGCATTTCAGTGGGAACAAGATATGTTTGTAAAACATGTATGCCCCCTATCAGCAGCCAATTAGTCATGTGATAAGGTTATTATGCAGGACTTCTGACCCAGTGATCAAACAATTAATAAGGGTTATCAAGTATCTACTGGTAATGACCTTAACCTTTGACCCAAAACTCAATAGGGGTCATCTGCTGGTCACGACCAATCATCATACAAAGTTTGAAGTTCCTAGACCGAAGCGTTCTTAAGTTATTGATTTGAAACATTTTTACCTACAAGGTCAATGTGACCTTGCCCTTTGACCCCTTAACCCCAATATCAATAGGGGTCATCTGCTGGTCATGACCAATCACCATACCAAGTTTGAAGTTCCTAGGCCTAAGGGTTCTTTAGTTATTGATCGGAAACCATTTTTACCTAAGAGGTCAATGTGACCTTGACCTTTGACCCCAAAATCAATAGGAGTCATCTACTGCTCATGACCAATCACCATATCAAGTTTGAAGTCCCTAGGCCTAAGGGTTCTTTCATTATTGATCGGAAACCGTTTTTACCTACAAGGTCAATGTGACCTTGACCTTTGACCCCTTAACCCCAATATCAATAGGGGTCATCTGCTGGTCATGACCAATCACCATACCAAGTTTGAAGTTCCTAGGCCTAAGGGTTCTTTCGTTATTGATCGGAAATCGTTTTTACCTTCAAGGTCAATGTGACCTTGACCTTTGACCCCTTAACCCCAAAATCAAAAGGGGTCATCTGCTGGTCATGACTAATCACCATACCAAGTTTGAAGTTCCTAGGCCTAAGGGTTCTTTTTTTATTGATCAGAAACCGTTTTTACCCAACAGGTCAATGTGACCTTGACCTTTGACCCCTTGACCCCAAAATCAATAGGGGTCATCTACCGATCATGACCAATCACCATACCAAGTTTAAGTTCCTAGGCCTTAAAGTTCTTTAGTTATTGATCGGAAACCGTCTTTGCTTACAAGGTCAATGTGACCTTGACCTTTGACCCCTTCACCCAATAATCAATAGGGATCATCTTCTGATCATGACCAATCACCATACAAAGTTTGAAGTTCCTAGGCCTTAAGGTTCTTTAGTTATTGATCGGAAACCATTTTTGCTTACAAGTTCAATGTGACCTTGACCTTTGACCCCTTGACCCCAAAATCAATAGGGGTCATCTACTGATCATGACCAATCACCATACCAAGTTTGAAGTTCCTAGGCCTTAAAGTTCTTTAGTTATTGATTGGAAACCGTCTTTGCTTACAAGGTCAATGTGACCTTGACCTTTGACTCCTTCACCCCATAATCAATAGGGATCATCTTCTGATCATGACCAATCACCATACAAAGTTTGAAGTTCCTAGGCCTTAAGGTTCTTTAGTTATTGATCGGAAACCATTTTTGCTTACAAGTTCAATGTGACCTTGACCTTTGACCCCTTGACCCCAAAATCAATAGGGGTCATCTACTGGTCATGACCAATCACCATACCAAGTTTGAAGTTCCGAGGCCTTAAGGTTCTTTAGTTATTGATCGGAAACTGTTTTTGCTTACAAGGTCAATGTGACCTTGACCTTTGACCCCTTGACCCCAAAATCAATAGGGGTCATCAACTGGTCATGACCAATCACCATACCAAGTTTGAAGTTCCCAGGCCTAAGGGTTCTTTAGTTATCACTCGGAAACCATTTGGTCTACGGACCGATGGACCGACAAGTGCAAAGCAATATACCCCCTTTTCTTCGAAATGGGGGCATAAATATAGTACTTTAAGGGAAAATCTTTAGTAATAAACCAGGGACATATCATTTTGTGGTAATTCACCTGTAAACCTTGTAAATTTATGATCTACCACAAACATAATAAATAGCAAATAAAAATATTTTACACTATAAAAGTCTGAAGTTAACAATCATTTCATGGCGAAAATGCTAGAGGCTATGTAACCATCAATGAAACTAAATATTTTGAAAAAAAAAATAACAAGAAAGATCATGTCATCAACCATTATCAATCAATGTAGATATTTATACTTAGTAGTATTGTAACTTTTTCAAAACCACATTTTACCTGTACATTAACCTACATCTTAATTATAATTAATCAAGTAAATAAAATTAATGTTCTTTCAATTAATCTGAGTATCTGTTCTTTTTAAACTGTATTACATAACTTTTCACAACAAGTTTAAACCATGTTATCTTCCCATCTATTTATAGTCTCAAACTTCAAACTGGCAGATAAATATAACACAGAACAATACCTGTATACTGATTTCTGACCTTGTCCATTTATGACCCTCTACCTGATATAATGTATAGATATAAAGGTGATAATGTGGTACTTACATGGGGATTTTTCTAATTATGACCCTTACTCCTGGGAGATAAATAGTGCCTTCAGGACAGGAGGGGATCCATTGCCCATATAAATGGTCCAGGCTGTCTCTCACTGCCTGTAGTGGTGGGGTCCGTAAACTCAGTGTCTAAAAGGGCCGTTTGACCCTTATAAAGCTTAAAACTCGCATATGTACACTGACAGTGGTGGTTAAGTGAAATGTCTTAATACTCTATAATAGTCTTAATTTTCAATTTCAATAATTAATATCGACAAATTAATAGTGTATAGTTTTCCAATGTCAGAGAGTAATGCTTTCATAATTACAATAAAAAGAATCCAGCTGCAAATTTATTTTTTGGAAAGTTGGTGAGGAAAATATACTAAATCTTATCATAAAAATCCCATTTTTATTGCATCATAAGTCCTTCAACTGATAAAATCTCAAATTCCGATCTTTATTATTAAAAGTTATTTGGGGTGTATAATGTCATTATTACAAATCACTACACAAATCTAAGTAAAAAAAACTACTAAATTTATAATCTAAACTTTCCAATCATTTAATGTCATGACATTCATGCATGCCTGTGCATTTGAAAAGTTTGCATACTATTAAATGCTATGTGTAAATTTGATATGTGCACTTACATAATTTATACATAACTATTCATAAATCATATCACAAAGGACCGATATAAGGCTTTATACCAAATCAGAAATAACTTCAGTTATTTCCCAATTTCAAAAAATATTCTTATACATCAACCTGGTCTAATTATTTAGAAAAATTGAACTGTTTTTAACTTGTCTCTATAAAGAAGCAACTGGCAGTGTGATCATACACTTGAATAAAACACAAATGGTCAAATGTATTTAAACATAAGTTTTTTGTACTGACTAGGATTAGCTTGAGAAAAACCCACTTTTGCTAAATTATGGTTAAGAAATTTTTAGCAGAAAATAGCATCAAGGTAAGGTTCTGGTCAAATGTCATGGGTGTAATGATGGACTGGCCTTGTTCTAATTCATAGTTTTTGACCTAAGACAAAGTGAACATTAAACACTTACAAACTTATTCATTATATATTGTAAACTTTTAAAATAAAAAGAGCAAAGTTCTTGACTTAACCACCCTTAATATCTTAAATAGACTTGCTGGTCTTTTAATCTAGACAATACCATTTATTATTTTCAGGTAAAATTTCAAAATATATAGCAAACAGTGCAGACCATTATCAAAGACATGCAGATTTGCCAGCTGATCTTTGTCTGCACTAGTGGCATGGGTGGATTCTGTATGCTTTAACAGTCACATGTTTTTGTTTCAACTCATATGCACTGCACAATCTAATTTCAATTTTACTGCATACTTTAATATTCATTTTATGCATTGTTATTAACTGTTAACTCAAATTTAATGCATCAATAGGTTTTTTTTAAAACACTCGACAAGCATAAAATATTAACAATATCAATCTGCCTCAAGAGAAATGTGTGTATACATTGTTTACAACATGTCAAACATGATCTTGGTTTAAAGCAATCTGTATTATACACATCAGGAATGTGTAAATTATTTGGATACTGTCATTACCTCTCTCCATGCAATGTTCAGCTAGTGATAAAATGCCTTGGCTTGACATTTCAATAAATAAATATTAAATTGTAAGTTAACTATATGTAACTAGCTAGTGGTAGCTGAAGTAATATTTTACTGCTGTTTCAACACTGTGTGGCATCCTTATAAATTTATTTACAACTCTCATATGTGATCATTACACTGCAAAAAGCATATAGAGCTGTATACAGTAATGTTAATTAAGAAGATCAAAGGTTTAAGAAATAGAGTTTTAAATTGCTTTAAAATCTTTCAATTCATTATTGATTGGTACAAGTAAAATGTTAATTGACAAAGAAATGTAGGAAAACTTCCAAAAGTATTTTTCATAAAATAATGTATAAAAAATGTAATTATCTGTATTTTGACAATGTCAATGTTTTATGATGTTATTTAAAAATTAAAAAATAAATTTAGCTTTTAATTCGTTAATAAAATACAAAACCTCGGAATGAAACATGATTTAAGCAAGTCATGCCTCAATGTCAATGCATGGTATGCGAAAGATACACCCCATACAAATATTACACGTAATCGGTCAAGTCACGTTTACAATTTATATTGTAGAAACAGACGCTTGAAAGTCATATCTAAAAATCCAATTTTTGGTGAGAGAAAGATATGACAGTTGATAAAACAGAAACACTCACCCGTCCTTTCCTATCCAATCGTGAAATTTAATCTCCCCAGCAGTTGTCTTTGCTGAAAAGTTAGGAAATTCGTCGCCTAAATTGAATCCCATTTTGCAAAATCTTTACACACGTTCGTTCCGTTAATGGCTGTTCTTCGCTGGGCATGCGCAACTTTACAAACGGCGTTTTGGGCGCTAGTTTTATACAAGGGAGATAACCTTTTCGCATATTCTTACGTGCTAATTAAATACTTATCAAAATACTCAAAAAACACATTTGTCTGTCCTTCTTTAACCCATTACTGCATGAACATTTCGTGAAAAATGGTGAAAAGTCTCCCGTTACAAGTTCAAATTGCTATAAAACTATATACTCAACATCACTAATTCCGCGTCATCACTTATCTCACGGTAATGGCATATTTTCATGTGACCAGTGTTAAAATTGGTCAGAATTGACATATTTTATTCAAACACCTTAACAGCAAATTTTTTGTGCAAAATAATTTATAATCTATAGATTTTTATGTAAAACTGAACAACATTTTACAAACTTCTGCAAAAAACAACAATAGTCCATTAAATTTGTGCATACGTCTGAAACAATCATCATTTTCTAAATGTTCTTGTTTGTTGAAAGAAAAATTTTGAGGTACAATGTAAAGATACTTTTAATATTTAAAATTATGCAAAATAACATAAAGAAATTTTAACTGAAACATGAAAAAACTGAAATAAAACACCATTACCGCGAGTTAAATGATGACATACTGTTTTCAAAATGGCCGACACACGGTCTACATCTGACAAATTAAAACTTATTTTGATTGAATATATTGTTGTTTCCTTGTGTCATATAGCAGAAAAATGACTAAAAGATACAGTTTATGAAAGTTTTTGTAGTGTAAGTTTATTGTTTGTCTTCTTTACTGTTTTAAAGTGTTAAGTACCGTGAACTAAGAGGAGCACAGTATACGACCCAGGAAAAAGGTAATCAAATAAATAAAAATTAGGGGGGGGGGGGGTAAATTAAAGGGGAAGATACTTACCGTAGACGAGAAAACAACAAGGGACACAAGAAAATGTGTCACCAAAACAGGATATACCTGGCCTTGGAACGGTCAGCAGCATACTAATGACTGCTGGGGAGTTTACACCACGCCCGTTTAACTCACAACGAGTGAAAAATGTCCATCGGTAAAAATTTTATGAGCAACTTCCGTTCCTCGTTGTGAGCACCCATCTTTGACGTGAGACTCGATTAAGATGGTGAGTTTTTCATAATGTTTGAAGATTACAGACATTTATGTAAAACTATCGAAATGCAGTTAGCTAGCGATGTGTTTTCCGAGTATGCACATGTAAAGATATTAATTGCCTGTTGGTGGACAATTTGATGGAAATACCGTGCGACGCAGTCACTCGGGGTAGCTGGAAAACTGAAGACAACTTCTCTTTGGACCTAATTTAACATTGAAATCGTCGAATCTGGTGACGTTTTGTGCATTCTAACCTAAAACAGATGCCCAAAAGTCTTCAGCGTAAAATATTATCTGAAATTCTTCATAGAAACGAAGATATATACCCTTTTTTGCTTTAATCCTCGTTGTGAGTACCATAACCTCGTTGTGAGCAAGACAAGCGCAGTGCTTGTCTGGTTTTAATATGTAATATTGCCTTTGTAACAACTGGTGAACATGCTCAGTCTTACAATTCCTGTTACCATGTCAACGAGGGGACATCTCAAAATTGCAAAAAATTACAGATTTGTTGATTTAAAAGGGTTGCAACTTCTCAATGGATGGAATAGAGTCAAAGGCTTTTCAGCGTTGGTAACACGTTACCATACGAAGGCTTTTAGCGTTGGTTACACGTTACCATATATAATCGACCTGCATGGGGTCATTTTTAGTCTCTCACAAGCCCCAAATTTTCTTGGCGATCAACCCCCCCCCCAAACAAAAAGGGCACACCCTCCTTCTGGCAGCCCCCGGATACATGTATTTTTTGAAAAGAGGGCAGCACCGAAAAAGTGGTCACTTTTTAAACAACATTTGTCAGACAAAAACAAGTGTTGGGGGCCTAAATAAGGCATTTTTTCACCATTTGAGAGAGACAAACAAAGGGCGGGGGTGAAAAAGGGGGGGGGGGGTGTGAAAAAGGCGTGAAAAGGCGTGTATATTTCGTAATGGGTTAAGTGATTTATATGTGCCCATTCAATTTAAATAATGTAATTCTGGATTTTTTTTCGAAATAATGTTTATATTTCATATAGATGTAGAATTATAGATCTAGTAGATCTACTTAATAAAGTGCTATGTCCCTCCTGGCAGGTCTCTCGTAAGGGGTATAACACAATTTACGCTAACTTCACACACACTATACTATACCAATGTTTTATACTGTTCCTGTGCCTAATAGATTTGTCTACATGTATCAGAATATTTCCTCACAAGCATTTGCCTTTTGTTCAATAAAAGTATTCATTCATTCATTCAGTCTGAAAATCATACACATTTTCCTTTCTCGCAACACAGGATATTTTCTCTTGATTCAACCATTTCCGTTACGATGTACATTTTAATAAAAAATAATCACAGGCCTCGATAATGCATTTGTTAAGACTTTTTTCTGTATTTGTTTCCGAAGATGAATCATATACTACCCGCAATGTGGATGTGGACTTTTGTGGTGTCAATACGGCATGAGGTGCTGAATAATAAACTCTCCAATGTTTAACATCTTCGCCAATCTTTTCGATAATACCCTTTTCAAACTGATGTTTAATAACGACATTGTATGAAATTTTAGAAATTCCGATTTGTTTATCAGTCTTAATAGTATTGACTATCATCGCCCAAGTGCAATAGAAGAATACAGAATCCCTAAAGAAAGCCCAACACGACAAAATTGTAAATGTTGCAGGCTCGGTTTAATTGAGCCTGTTCATGGACGGCAATGGAAGGTGTAAGTTACCGTCCACGCCCCCTAGCACCGGCTTAAGCAGAATTCAACATTTAACACGAAAATGGTGAAATTTTGAATTAAGAAACATCCGCAGATGTGTTCATACGGAGTTTATCATTGAACCTTCAATGTGACACAGAATTACCATTCCATGAAAAGCGGCGTATGGTCCCCTGTTTTCTGGTCAGTGAAAATGTTCTTCAAGCCAAGGCCATTTCACTTCATATCGTCCATTTTCAAATTTAACCGTGCTTTTGAATAGCTGTACTGCAATATCATCATTTGATTGATTAAAATTATCAATAATTCCTTGTCCCAAAATCTTCCAAGTCTGGTTTAGTGGGAATGCACTTGTCAATATTAGACATTACGCCTTGATTTGTCAATAATTTCGATACGACATCATGCAAACATATTCAATGATTCATGTCCTTTCCGTGTATCATTAATTAGTTCTACCTGTAAGAAGCCATCCTAGCTTTGAACTTTTGTTATTTTGGGGCAACACTTTCTCAAGATAATAACCATTACCGATATGAAGATCTATGCTAGAGTTTCATTTCACTAATGTCTCTTAACGTTTCGGAAGTGAAACTGAATTTCTCTATGTTGATCCACTTATTGTAGGCACAATGTTTGCTGTAATTTCAAACAATTCTCCATTTACTTATTTAATACTTAATTGCACAGACTTGTTTCATACGTTTAGTTTTATTATTACCAAACATTACAAGTTTTAGTTCTTGTTCGGAGTTTGATTTATGAGCTTATTCACTGGTTTTTTTAATCGTGATAAAGGTTTTCTGTGACCTAGAATTGCGTAACAATCTTGCTTATTCTCTTACAGTGCTATTAGTATTGTTAATTTCTGTTGTAGCAGTCTGCATTAACAGCATTTCGTCAGACGATATATACACTTATTCTTGTAATAGTCGTCGTTTGCCTCACTTATTTTTTTCCGAGAGATGTGCACTTGAAAACGTTTTTGGAAACCTTTTGGGACACAGACTTATTTTAAACATATTTATTTCAATATTTTACATGTATCATATTTTACATGTACATGTATATATTTGGTACATAAAATTGAAAGACACAGACTTCGGCGGTGTTGATTTGCACGAAAATCCCGTGCAACATTCCCAGTACAACATTCTCAGTAAGCTAGTTATAGTCGACACGGGAGATTTAAAATTGACAGCTAAAATAGATTAAATATTAGCAATGTCACGAGGACGAGGTGTAACACCGAGTCCAATCGTTCACTATGTTTCCCAGGCGGAGCACGCATGAAGAGATCAATTTTACAGGTGGAAAACACATACTATGGTAAGAAAATTGTCTTCAATTTCTTTGAAAATGCATATTTCACAAAACGTTATAGCCTATTCTGATCTCGTATGATAACTTTATCCGCCAGGCATCTCAAACTCGCCAAATCTTTGTTAACTTATTAGATCATTATCGACAACTGCACAAGAAAAGTCACAAAATTGGTAAGATCGCTCTTTGATAGCCAATAACTAAACATCCAAGCAAACTTCTAAACATTTGTATCGCTCTAAAGGTTCTTTATTAACATATCCTCATCCAGCAAAAGCCTGTTCTATTTATATTCCGTATTTTCGGAAATGAATGACTTGTATTTAAACATTTTTTATGTACTATTATATTTATTTAACATCTTAAGAGTTGTGTTTACACTACCAGGTGAATATACATGACAATTGTTAACAAATAAATTTACCTTAATATCTGTCAGACCTATGCCTTAGAAAAGAGATGGGCATTCAATGGCATGTGTAAATATCTGGTAAAACGTCATTTATTGACTTGTAACAACTGTGGAACACCAGCGAGAAGTTTTCGTTTTTCCCTTAAATTTATCACTATCAGCGGAAGCTTGATTAATGAGCAAATGAATCATATAATTAACCTAAAGGTGTTATTTAATACCAAAAACAAATGTTATTTATCAAATTGGACTTTATATGGATTGCTCTGAATACGTAACTGGCTACAGAAAATATCTTTAGACAGAGATTATTTGAAAAATAGCGCCGTCAAAACATGTAAACAATACGTACGCCATTGAAGGTCAAACAAGTTCAACTTGGTTTTGCATCGTAATTACGTAGAAACAAGAGCAAGAATTTGATGAAACAGTATAAATACCTTATTCCATAACTTTTGAGCCCAGTTTTACAATGAAACGAAATTGCTTTTATGAATATTTGAACACATTACTTTGTTGACCTGTCGAACTTTCGCATTTACAAGGCAGAACTTCTTATTAGCGCATGTAACAGGGTGGGAGTTAAACAACAACTACAAAGTTATTTTTAAGTTTATTTTTTTAACTACGACAACAACCCAGATTATTTATTTTTATGATTTATTTTAATTTATTTTTTATTGCTTTTTCTTTTGAAAGGAGAATTGTACATTGATAATATTAACGCAGAAATTAATAAGCCAATTACTAGTAAGGAGGCGTTTTTATAGTTAAGAAATTTATTAATATATTTTTTAGAGTATAATTAGTAGAATTTAAATAAACCAATAACAACAATATTAATCGTAACTTTAAAGGCATATTGTTACAGATTTGCCCCTTACTTAAGACATTATTTTAGTTTAAAAAAATGTTATACATATGGAACCTTTTTAAATACTTATTGATTTTTTACAGATTTTTGAGTAATGATGATATTTTGTTTTTAACTGAGTTAATTTACAAGTACAGAATTAATTAAGATATTTTTTTTAACCAGCAAACTTAAGAATAAAGATTTTGAAGATTAATTATATAAACATGATATTAAGAAAAATTTGTTACTAAAGTTTTGAAGTTTTGGGAAAGTAATTTAGTTATTGGCGTTTTAACAATGGAAGTTTTTTTGGAATGATAAAGTACCAATTTTTTTTAGCAATGTAATTAGCGAAACTGTATATTTTTTTAAAGATAACATTTTTAATAATTTACAATAAATTACAGTGTGAACAATTACATTTGTTTGATAGTTACTGAGATGAGGAACTATTAACTACTTTATTGTTTGTTACGATGTTGGTTGTTGATTGAACAAAGTTTGTTGAAAATTATTTTTTTTTGCAGTTGTTTAGGGGGACTGCTTTGTTATGCTATGATAAAAGTTGATGTTTTTTGCAATTTACTATGATATTTTTTTTAATTGTGAGATTTTGTAAAATTACTTTGATGACCGTTTTTTTAGAAATTTTGAGAATGTAGGAAAAGAAGCGAAACAAGTTAAATTTGCCTTTTTATACCCTGGGTTGCCATTTTTTTTTAGTTTTTAGGCATGGCTAACAGTTTTGTTTTAATTTTTAACCTTTACGACAATTAAAAGTACAATAACGTTATGTACAATGAAAACGATAATATTTTTTAGTAAAACCGTGTTTATATTTTTTTTAATGAACAATAGCTGTACATTTATAAGACATTATAATTAGTTTTTATAATACTGCACGTTTGTAACGTCGCTTTTCATTGGACAATCGTGACGTGTATATAGATTTATATACACGGCTGCTGTCGATTTATGAAGAAATCTTACTTTTGCTAAACAAAATGATGCTTGCTGCATTATAAATTCGTTATAAACATTCCTGACATGGTATATGACCCTATATAAACGGCTGTTTTCAATATAAACCTCGCCTAGCGGCTCGGGTTATATTTACGAACAGCCGTTTATATAGGGCCATATAACCTGTCAACAATCTTTATAACTAATAATATAATGTTAAAGTTAAACGTATAATTAGTTTATGAATTTTAAATAATATATAGAATGTAGCTTTTATACATTGTACATTACAATAAACACACCACTTACAACAAAGTTAATTATTTGAAAACGTTTATAAGCTTGTAACTTTGGTGACAGTTTTTTTAGACAAACTTGGGTATATTATTTTTACAATTGTATTTAAAGTATTTTTTGACGACACAGGAAGATTTCGATTTTCGGACGACCGTGGTGTTGCCTTAGTAGAAACCAATGTTGTTTGCATTTTGATGCTTTTTTTAGGTTGAGAGATAACTTTTTTCTTTTTTTTTGCATGCTGTGAGCTGAATATAGGATTTTTTGGCATTTTATATAACCCTTTTTATATAGACATAATGCAATGAGGGAGAGAATAATAAGGACAATTGAGACGGCGCCTACATAAAGCCAAATTGACCATTGATTTTTTTTACCTGAAGGCCTTGCATGGAACTTAACTTATACATAAGACCTTGAAGGAATATTTTTTTAACTTTTTTTAGGGTTTTTGAACACCCTGTATTAGGCTTATAAGCAATGCACTGAGAACTAGTACTTTTATTAATTTATTGTTTGATTACCTTTTTTAATTACAAAGAAGCATTTTTTTTAGCAATTGATGAAGACATAATTTTTTATATACATACTTGAAAATAACGAGTTTATACTGTTTGTAATTACCTATTTACATTTAACGTTTATTTTTTAATATGAACTACATGGCAAGCTTATGTGAAGCCTTACAACAAAACGCAATAACCTAATTTTAATTAAAGCAATAACCTAATTTTAATTAAAGCCATAACCTTATTTTAATTAAAGCGATAACCTAATTTTAATTAAAGCAATAACCTAATTTTAATTAAAGCCATAGCCTTATTTTAATTAAAACAATAAAAAGAGGGGTTAGAAGAGAACAATTAATTTTTTAAGGAAAACTTGAAAAGACTGCCTGGTTTTTGTTTGACCTTTTACAAACTACCCCTAGCCACCCACTGGGCTAAGGAATGCCGTTAGGACCATTGCCTATGAATGTGTTGATCTGAAACGCGATAGTCGATAGTACGATGATCAGAACGCGAAATCACGAAACTACGATGGTGAAAATGCGAAAGCACGATGATGAAAACGCGAAAGTACGATGATGAAAACGCGACAGTACGATACTACGATGATGAAAGCGCGATAAACTATCGTGTTTTCACCATCGTACTGTCGCGTTTTCACCATCGTAGTTTCGTGATTTCGCGTTTTCATCATCGTACTGTCGTGTTTTCATCATCGTACTATCGCGTTTTCACCATCGTACTATCGCGTTTTCACCATCGTACTATCGCGTTTTCATCATCGTACTGTCGTGTTTTCATCATCGCACTATCGCACTATCGCGTTATCACCATCGTACTGTCGTGATTTCATCATCGTACTATCACGTTTTCATCATCGTACTATCGCGTTTTCACCATCGTAGTTTCGTGATTTCGTGTTTTCACCATCGTACTATCGACTATCGCGTTTCAGATTAACACATTCATAGGCGATGGCTCTAACGGCATTCCGGAATGTCGTTAGGGCCATCGCCTATGAATGGTTCGTACGATGATGAAAACGCGAAATCACGAAACGACGATGGTGAAAACGCGACAGTACGATGGTGAAAACACGATAGTTTATCGCGTTTTCATCATCGTAGTATCGTATTGTCGCGATTTCATTATCGTACTATCGCGTTTTCATCATCGTGCTTTCGCGTTTTCACCATCGTAGTTTCGTGATCTCGCGTTTTCACCATTGTACTATCGACTATCGCGTTTTAGATCAATGCATTCATAGGCGATGGCCCTAACGGCATTCCGTACTGGGCTCCTACGGTAGTGGATAAACCAGAAATTTGCTGTCCCATTTGCCTAAACATATTTGCCGTTTCTTCCCGTTCAGCCATAGCAATTTAGAAAAAGTACTTAAAGTTACTTACCACAAATATGAAGCCCCTTGGAAATTTTTAAGGTAGTGACTGCCTTTTTTTTTGGACAACTTTGCAGACGTACTGTTTATACACAATGTGTTTTTATTGTTACGTGTATTTAGAATTTGAAACACACTAAAAAAGAGTTTATTTCTGTTCATTTTTTTTTAATTCTGGTCACGGCACCAAAATAAACCCCCACTGTAACAGGGTGGGAGTTAAACAACAACTACAAAGTTATTTTTAAGTTTATTTTTTTAACTACGACAACCACCCAGATTATTTATTTTTATGATTTATTTTAATTTATTTTTTATTGCTTTTATCCGAAAGGAGAATTGTACATTGATAATTTTAACGCAGAAATTAATAAGCCAATTACTAGTAAGGAGGCGTTTTTATAGTTAAGAAATTTATTAATATATTTTTTAGAGTATAATTAGTAGAATTTAAATAAACCAATAACAACAATAACAACAATATTAATGGTAACTTTAAAGGCATATTGTTACACGCATTGATACTGGGAATACGAAAGCTAAATATTTTATTTACTACAATGTGGTATTATTATTAAAGAATGCCTCCGATAACTATTATAATTTTATTCATTGAGGTTTCTTTTTACAAAGAATATGAAACTTTCGCACAGACTTTTTGTTAATGCGTATCAATTGCGGAAGTCGAATGTAATGACGCAATCTGATTGGCTGGAAAGTTTATAAATATAGCTGGCTGCGTCATGTCGGGCAGTCGTGCTTTCGGAAGTACAAGGTTAACTTAACTAAATGAAACGGGTCTAGGGCGTCGGAAAACTATTGCAAAAGTACATATGCAAAACTTTAGAATTATTCAAATATATTTTTAACCAAGTACAGTATCAGAATTTGTTATTGCGTCTGCTCACACACTCTTGCATGAAACTTGCGCAAAACGTACTCACACAAAAGTTCTATTTTCAAATGTATTTTATTCTAGCGAAAGTAACCTGGTAGAGTATTACACAACATCTGTAGAACGTTATTATATCGTGACCTATGCTTTATCTGTTTAAAATAAGAATGGAATAAGTTCAATAACAGACTATATACATGTATAAGCAATTCGTGTTTATAAAGAATACATAACAAACGCTAAATGCAGTTGATATTTTATTGAAGAAATGAATAACATTAAACATATGCAGTTCATTGTTTATAACAAACACTTAATATAGTTAATATGTCATTGAAGAAAGAGAAAATAAGCCGTAAATGAAGTTCAACATTTATTATACATGTATATATTTCTATGAATAAAAGGAAGTTATTGTTTGGAAATTCTGGTGTTTCTTGTTGAATCTCCTTGGTTGGCCCAGGCAAAATTACAGCCATCCGACATACATGTAGTCAAATCATACCTAGCCTGCCATATTATAAAACGTTGTGGTTCTACTAACATTACCACTAATACTTACCTTTCTCTTACACGTGGTGTCAGAAGTGGCGGATATTATTTCTACATAGTATCTAGAACTACTGCCTGTGACATTTTTATTAAGATTTAACAGAAATATCAAAATAGTACTGTATAATCAGTGGCAAATAACTGAAATATATAAAAGCATCAAAAGTTTCTTGTGGCCCTGTGATATATAGCGTTTTTAAGACTTACGCACTGTAAACTTTACATCAAAGTAAATCCCTGCTGTGCAGGTTTTATAAGCCATTTCACACTATTAATTTTCAAACTTGCGTGGACATTTTGCGATATTAATTTACATACTAACGTGAACATAAAGTAACAATGGGCGATTCAGACTCGGAAGTTGAGTTTAATATGGGACAAGGAGACATCGCGAATGTAGGTGACTCACCTTCTAGACAAGTTCGTTACAGAGATGATGATGTTGGACGTATTCATCAGGATCCCGAGCACTGTTGTCGAAATACGAGGCCGGCAATAACAATTAAACCGGACAAATATAGTGGGGAAGATGACTGGGAACAGTACATATCGCATTTCCAAGATTGTGCAGAACTAGGGAAATGGAATGATCAAGAGAAGCTTCTCACACTGGCTGCTTGCCTCAGAGGTCAAGCTAGAGCATTTTATACTACATTAACTAGACCAGATAAGGCTTCTTTCAGGGATCTTGCACGTGCACTTGAACAACGTTTTGGAAGTGCCAGGCAGCAGACCAGATGGGTGTCAAAGTTTCAAACTCGCTTAAAACTTGTGGGAGAGTCCATTGCAGCTTATGGAGATGATTTAAGGTTACTCGCTAGGAAGGCATACTGCAACCTCGAACAAGAAGCACAAGAGACCCTTGCATTGCAGCAATTCTGTAAAGCACTCTCTGTAGAGATGAAATGCAGGGTCATGGACAAAGACTGCAGAACAATCGCAGAGGCAGTTGAAGTCGTTGAACGTTATGAGGACCTATTGAATGAGTCACATTATGAGAGAAGAAGAAATTTTGTTAGACAAGTCGACAGCACTGAAGTTGAGAGAGAAGTAACAAGAAGAGATGATTATGGAAAGCGTATGGTCAGATGGCAAGATCGGAATAATGAAAGATCAGATGATGGAATACAACGGGCCTTGAGATCTATCCAGATACGACTAGATCGTATAGAAAGGGGCTCACAGAGAAGAGAAAGAGATGGCCCAAGAAAATGTTATATATGCCAGGGACTCGATCACCTTGCTCGGGCATGTCCAAATAGGTATATTGCTGGTAATGGCAGAGATTCTTCTCAGAATGGCAACAGTCAGGCGGGAAACGGAGAGCCGTCCACCCTGTAGGTCGGGGGCGGGCGTATGAAGTAAGCAAAAGACCTGCTTTACAAAAAGATGAAGATAAATCTAAATCAAGCAGTAATGAATTAAATGATGAATTAAAAACTGAAAAAAATTGTGAATCTTTAAGCTATTTTGGTCTTAGTGGTTCTAAAGAAAATCTTATTGATAGCATTAATAGGTATAGTCGTGTTAATCAAGTGGGCACAGAAAATGCTGGTGTAGATAATGGTTTATATGTGAAAGGTTATATTAATGAGAAGGCAGTAAATTTTCTACTAGATAGTGGTAGCACAGCTACATTAATTTCCAAAAACACCTTTGATAAATTAGGTATTGAGTCACTTTCTGTGAGAAATAAAAATATAAGTATACAAGGTGCAGATGGTTCAAATATCAAAATCTATGGTAAAGAGCAGTTTCAAATAAACTTAGGGCAACAAATAATTAATCATCCAGTTATTGTCTGTAACATTACAGCAGATGGAATCATAGGTCAAGATTTCATATTGAAGCACGCGAAGCAATTAGATTTCGATAACCTAGAGCTAGTATTGAGAACCGGTGAACGTGTGCAGTGTTATGCATGCCATGAAGCTTATCGCGTGTGTAGGGTAACAGTTAGAGAGGAAATCAAAATTCCTCCTCAATCATATGCTTTTGTAAGTGTTGTTATTCCTGATAACGAGCAACTTCCTCCAACAGGTTTTGTGGAAAATATGAAGGATACAAACGCATCTTTCCAAGTGATCGAAGGGTTGGTAGAACCTCATAGGTCAAAAGTTGGGGTTGGTGTAATTAATAAGGGTGAGAAAAGTATCTATCTCAAGCCAGGCGTAAACTTTGCATATTGCAAGTCATCATATGAAGAGGTTGATGATGCACAATACTGTGCGAAAGTTTTAATGTCGAATGCAAAAGACGATGAATATCATAAGCATTTTAGTGCGAACTGTGCTGAGACAAATGCAAATGGTTTGGAAGCCCCCAGTGTTCATGTAGAAGAACAGGGTGATGCGAAAGTTGGTAAAGTAAATGCAAAAGTCCTTGGTAATAGCGCATCAGTTAAAGATAGTCATGATGGGAAGTGCGAAAGTATTGTAAGAGATGAAAACAACGGAGGACTGCCAGATTACCTGATGGAATTGTTAGACAGAAGCTCAGTACACCTCGATATAGACCAGATCTGTCATCTCAAAGCTCTATTGCGAAAGTTTCGAGATGTGTTTGTTGCATCTTCTGACGATCTTGGCTGCACCGACAAGGTCAAACATAAAATAAATACAGGTGATGCCCAACCTATAAAACAAGCTCCTAGACGACAGCCACTGGGGAAACGACAGAACGAAATTGAAGAAGTTGAGCGAATGTTACAAAAAGGTATCATCGAACCATCAGATAGTGAATGGTCATCCCCTGTAGTCTTGGTAACGAAGAAGGATGGGTCCACAAGGTTTTGTGTAGACTACAGAAGGTTGAATTCCGTAACAAAGGTGGATGCCTATCCAATTCCGCGAGTTGATGATTGCCTTGAAGCACTTGTGGGAAACAGCTGGTTCAGTAGTATGGATCTATGCTCCGGGTTTTGGCAGGTGAAAATGGACGAAAATGACAAGTACAAGACCGCTTTTTCAACATCCTCTAACGGAATGTATCATTTCAAGGTCATGCCCTTTGGTCTTGTAAATAGTCCTGCGACTTTCCAAAGGCTCATGGAAAATGTTTTAAGGGGATTGCAGTGGGTCCAGTCACTTTTATACATAGATGATATAATAACACCAGGTAAAACAGTTGATGAGTCCCTTGCTAGGCTTGAGAATGTCTTTGTGCGATTACAAGAATACAACCTGAAGTTGAAGGCTTCTAAGTGCATTTTCTTCCAAAAGTCCATCACCTTCTTGGGCCATGTAGTGTCTGAAGAGGGCATAAGCACTGATGACAGTAAAATTTCTACTATCAAAACTTGGCCGATTCCTCAAAATCAGAAGGAAGTCAGGAGTTTTCTTGGATTAACAGGATACTACCGCAAATTTGTCAAGGGCTATGCTGATATTGCGAGACCATTGCATAAATTATGCGAGAAAAGGGCTAAATACATCTGGGATGACGACTGTACAGAGGCTTTTGACACTCTCAAGCTGGCCCTCACAACTGCTCCGATGCTTGCCTACCCTAGACCAGAATGTCAATTCATACTAGACACTGATGCAAGTCACGATGCCACTGGTGCAGTCTTGTCGCAAATTATAGATGGTAACGAACATGTCATTGCATACATGAGTTAGACAATGAACCAGCACGAAAAGCAGTATTGCATTACTAGGAAAGAACTTCTAGCCGTAGTCCGGGCCTTAAAGCACTTTCATCACTACCTATACGGCCGCCAGTTCCTCTTACGAACAGACAACTCTGCTGTTAATTGGATGCAAAGCTTAAAGGTACCAACTGGCCAAACTGCCCGTTGGCTGCAAGAGCTAAGCACCTACAGTATGACCGTAACACACAGGCCTGGAAGGAGTCATAACAATGCCGATGCCCTATCAAGAAGGCCGTGTAATGCTTGTGCACGACAACAAAATCTGAATGACACTGATAAATGCGAAAGTGAAAAGGCTGATGGAGAAAATGTTGCGAAAGTGAGAGAGACAACAAGAAACGACAGTGCCAAAGCTCAAGAAAGCGAACTTACGCAAAATCAGTGGCTCTTGGATGGCTGGTCTCCTGTTGATGTTCAAAATAATCAATTAAGTGATCCAAATATTGGTCCAATATTGTCTGCTAAATTAAACAGTTTAGATCGCCCTAGTTGGTCGAAAGTCTCTAATGGTAAAGCAAAACTTAAGACATTGTGGCGCCAGTGGGACAGACTGGAAGTTAAGGGTGGTATGATTTATCGTAGGTTTGAAACAGATAACAAGTCCCATATCCTGCAGTTAATTTTACCAGACTGTTAACGTAAAGAAGTCTTTTATTTCTATCATGATATACCAGCTGCAGGGCATCTTGGCTTTGACAAAACACTAGGCAAAATTAGACAGACCTTCTACTGGCCAGGTATAACTGACGACATACGCGATTACTGTCGTAAATGTGATCTGTGTACTGCACGAAACTTGTCTAAAACGAAAAACAAAGCACCACTTGTTACATATTCCGTACTCTCCTGCGCATCGGTCGAATGTTCCACTATAGCTCACTTCTTACTTCTTACGCTTACTTCTTCTGAAGTAACGTGAGTGTATTCAGTGAGCTGCGAAGGTAGCGTAGGGAGGTTACTCTATCTTGCATAATCAACAAAGTTTGAGTGATTCTCCTTTGTTTTTTCAGGGGAGTTTACTCTTTCTGACTTAAAAATGAAAGGTTAGAGAGATTTCTCTTTGTTTTCAGGGGAGGTTACTGCATCTAGTTATATAAAGAAAAGTGAGTTTCCTTTGTATCTTCAGGGGAGGTTA
>NW_026852340.1:0-5195 GCF_026571515.1 Ruditapes philippinarum | reverse complement strand
GATTTCCTAGATTATAATTCCCTCTTTTTTAAACTACAATTACACAGATATACATAAAAAAATATCAATGGAATCTGTACTCTTATGATATTATGTACTTGGGAAAGTGTGTTAAGTTTAATATTAAAATGAAATCTTTTAAAATATATTAGATGGTATTATAGACAATGTTATACATTATTAATGTTTCAATACTGAAGTGTAATATATCTATAGTAAAATAGACTTACTATAAAGAACGGCAAAGAGAATTTCTTTATTTCATTTGTTTGTCGATAGATAACTTTAGAAACCAGACGGGTAACGCGGCTTATTTGAATTTACAACTAGGTCAGATTGAACTTTAAGGACATCTCCCTGCGGATACAGTTTTATTATGATCAGAAAAAGGTGAATTGCGGCGTAATTTTGTAGACTTTCTAGTTTTATTTTTTACACTTAATGTTCCTTTTCAAGCTCAAAAAAAGTTTTATTTTTAAAAGGTAGCGCTATAACCATCGTGTACTTAATACTTTGCTAAAAAATATATCAAATTTAAACATGTGCACGTACATAACAGGGCGTATTGTTATTATCATTCAACATATTTACTTTCTATTTGGACAAACTTTATTCATTAAAATTTTTAAAAAAACATTTGAGCTAAGATAAAATGTTAAAATATTTTATGTTAGAAGCGGTAGTCAATGTTAATGGCAAAATTTATTTTTCTAGCATTTCTATAAAAAAAAATAAAATTTTCATTTACGTTTCCGTAAATAATACATTCAAATTTTGAGCATTGTATAAAGAGACCTTATTTTGTATTAAATGTAAAAGTATAAACATAGAATTTATCAAAAATGTTTTGCTAAATGATAATAAAATAATAATAATGATAACAATGAATAAAAAGCCATAGAAATTAATAAAAAAGTGTTAAAGGCTGATAATCTGAAAAAATAACTTATTAAAGATTTTAGTCTGTATATTGCTTACAATCATAAGTATGGTAATGTTTGAAAGCATTCGCTCTGTAAGACCTTTCCCTTTCGTACAGGTCGTTATGATCTACAACAAAATGTGACTATGATAAACTTGATGTTTTTAAAACAGATTTAGTACAATCTGTCAATATATCATTCAGAGTAGGAATAAATAATTCTTTAACTATTGACAATGTAGTTAATGTCTGGAGCGTTAGGTCCAAGCTACCAGATTTATGTAACAATATCAGAAGAAAATCCGATTTACTAACAATGTTTAAAATAAGTAAGAACATGAGGTCTATAGATTTGCCATTTTGCACCTCTTTTATTCAGGCAGTTTGGTTTATGTAGAAAAGAATATGTACATTAACATCATTTGTAGCTATTCTTACGATGAAGTTTTTGCCCTCGGAAGCATTAATCACAACGAAATACATGAAAATTGCAGACTCGGTTTGATTGAGTCTGAACATGAGGGATAATGAATAAGTGCAACATCCCTCATGTCCCCTAGCACAAACTTGAGCGGTACTAAATTCTTTACACTTAATAGTGCTGGCAACAATGATTTCGAAGGAGCAGAAAAATATAAAACTAAAGTGAAGCATAGGGCAACTTTTTACAGCTGCCACACGGCACTTGACGCCTGCTGTTGTGAAGTATAAAAATCTGGAAACAAAATGATCCCTCGCACTTTGGACAAAAGCAAAAAAACACAAACATCAGCTTGAAAATCGATAATCTTAATTTGAAAAGACAAATTTCGAGCGGGAGCAAGCTCGAATATCAAAATTCAAATTTTCAAAATTCGAAATTTGAGCTTGACTTGTATTCCAAAAAGAAAATGAAAACCTGAAACCCAAGAGAACACCCTAAACATTAAAATTACGAAATGTTGCAGGCTCAGTCAGTTTTATTAAGCCATGCAAATTAATGGTAAAGTATTCATAAAAAATAGATGACCATGTGACAGCAGTTATTGCAGAAAATCGGATAGCTTTCAACATCCGGATACTGGTACACTTTGTAAAAACAACCATTCTGTGCAACAGATCAACGTAATATGGATAAAATCAATAGGATAATCGTTAACAACAGTCCATTACCTATCCTTATACTCATTTGCAGGTGAACTTTCTTCTTGTAAGAAAATTTTGAAAATATATAAATGAATGAACGAAATGGTTACGGCATCGATGTAGACCACAACGATATTCGAAATCCGGGTTTTAGTATTGTCAATAAAACTAAGGGACAAGCTGTTAAACTGAGCCTGCAATTTCGTGAAAATAATATCACAATGCACATGCTTTTTATATAAAGTTATTAAATACAAATATAACAACATATTTGTTTACTTGATTTTTACGAATCAAAATAAATCTAATTAACTCAACATGAAATTAACTGCTAATAATAACAGCTCCTTCCATAGGCAAAAATAAAAAGCATTCCATATAAGACGACGCCGCTCACCGGCGTCGCCAACAACACACTGTTTCGGAGAAGGGCTCTTAATACATTTAAATTAGAAGTTCAATATATTTTGCAGTGTCAATATTATACTATTAAAGGTAGTTGAGAAATATCGATGAATAAATTAAAGTTTGATGTTGAATATTTGAGCAATGGCAACATCTCATAAATTAAATGAAAATTAATAAAAGGACAAACAAACAAACATCTTTAAACAATTATTTCTACAAATAAAAAGGCAGGGTATAGTTATATTATTATTTTAATAAATAATAATAATAATAATAATAATAATAATAATAATAATAATAATAATAATAATAATAATACTTAACAATAATAATGATAATTTTAATAATCATAATAATAAAAATAATAAAAATAATAATAATAATAATGATAATAATAATATTCTTTTATTTATGGACTGTATCATACAAAGTTTACACATTAAGAATTTTACTTATTTTCAGTATAATCAATAAAATTCAGTATAATAATTAAGAAATAACAAAGAAAAAATGTAGATATTACAAATAAATGTATTTGTAAAATGAATATTGTATTTATTGCTAAATTGCATGGACATTAAGAGAAGTTATCTATTGGTTCCCATAATCATATTAACTTTGTGTACTAAACATTTATGTATGCAACATGAAATTATAGTTAAAATGAAAGTTGTGCTATTCCTGGCAGATTAGAGATTCCCACCTTATGACTTATGTGTAAAGTATGTTAATGCCAATTTACAACTAGACCTATTACTGCCGCTTTATTGCTGTCTTTATGGCCGACTTTCGTAATAAATCATTTAAAAAGGAAACAAACGGATATTTATCTATTAAATAAGTGTGCAATGTCTATGTGGAGTGCAAATTCAATTTATGTCGTTATGTCTTCAATGTCAAGGTAGTAAAACATTGGAGCGGTAGCAAAACCCACTGCTATCTTTTGAAATTCCTTCTTTTTAAACATGTTTTTTATCAAATGTCAAACAAAACTAAATTTCAGTTATACCTTTAAGTGGATATTGGAATAAGATTAACGTACAACGTAAGAACACATTGCATATATAACCTGTATATTATGTTTGTACAGCCACATACATTAATTGTATTCAGTAAGAATTCATTAATTTACTTAAGTTTCAGATGTAAGTCTGTATTTATTTGCCATGGCTCAGACATTGGCCATTGACTAGTCTTGGTTTCTTTCTTTTGTTTGTTAGAATCTGTTTTTCCGTTTTGTATTGTGTTTCAGTGTTTGTTCCTATAAAGAGCAAATTCTTTTGATTTCTTGGTTTACACACATGCTCATTAAGACGAAAATGGCTGTTTCCGATTACCTATAAGAGACAGCACATATATCCTGCTGCCAAGTGGATTTTAGGCTATACTTCCAATATAACATAGACTTGTCTTTAATGTTTGCTTTGCTTTATTTTTGTTAACAAAGGTAGTTTACTCGGTATGGTTTAGTAATGCCTTATCCTTATTACTTATCCTTATAAACTGCATCCCTCCATACTTCCCTACCCCTTCATTTTATTTTTATCCACCAACCTTCAATATGAAATAAGTTTTGTTGTCAGTATGTCTTTGATGGCTACTGTGTTTAATTTGACATACCCTGCTCAGTCCTTCGCGACGATAACTTTTTCTGTTGGATGTCTCTTCGATGATCAATATGAAATTTAGCGTTGATGGCGGTATTTATTATATGATTACTGTTATTAATTTGCCCCTATCCTACTCAGTCTTTCACGTCTTTCAGTTCGTTCTGTGTGGTGTCTTTCCGATGATCCAGTGACACTAAATAATTTTTGAAACTTAGCGGTCCCTTGTTTAGAATACAGTTATTTTAAATGTATACTAAACATCGGTGTCGGGGATAATGTTTTGAACTGTTGCCCTCGGTCTACCCCCTCCACCTCGGGTCAACAGTTTGACTGTTCCAAAATCACGTATGAAATAACTGTTTTATTACCTGACCATCTAATGTTTTAATAGTTATTACAGAAGAAAAATGGAACAAGAAAATAGTTGTGCACATATGTTAATACTTAAACTTAATACTTTGTCACGACTGGTTTATGATCAAGATCGATGGATACTTCAATTGGGAATCCTTTATGATGTCAATGACGTCAAGTACGTGAGGGAAACAGTCGAAACTATTGACCGGTCAACAGTTCGAGAACGTGCATGTTTTTAGAATTTCAGAAAACATTTACCAAAAAAATATAACCAATAAAAAATACCAAATTACATTTATATAAGGTATCAGATAATAAAACACACTAAACAAGGGACCGCTAAGTTTCAGAAAACAGTTTGACCGTTCCCATATCATATGGTAAATAACTGTATAATATTAATATTTCTTATGTCAATAACGTGTTCTTTCGCCACCCTTCATATTTCCGGTTCAATTCCTTTGAAATACGACATCATATTAGCAGACGACAATCTGGTATAAAAAGTAGGTTAATTTTATATGTCTTAGTTTTAAGATTTTCGCTAGGAAATTTCCTTATTGATGAGTATAATAAAAACCAGTATAATATTTCAGCAACCTACCATTGTATGTCATTGAATGTTATAGAAAAAATTAATGACTTTCCATGTGATTATATCTTATCCATTATGACACTGGTTAGATGATTCGGGAGACATCGTTCAATACATTAACACAACATTGATGACTTGTGTATTTTAAACAATTGTTTTCCATGCGAAATACATATGT
>NW_026852339.1:0-88144 GCF_026571515.1 Ruditapes philippinarum | reverse complement strand
ACATAAATTCTTCGCACAAGATCGATCCATTTCCACCATCTTGTTTAATGAATTAAACAAAATTTTAATGTGTAACAAGAGCCATGTCAACATGGCCATCCCCCGCCGAATGTGTTTGCTCATTGGAAGAATGTATATGTAGTAGAGCAGAATAATTCCATTTTAAGAGGTCTTTTGGTAATGAAAACTGATGGCTATAGTGATAACAGATTTGAAACCTATGTGAATACTGATGGCTGAAAATAACAAAGGGCAATAACTGAAAAATAATGCAGGGTAGGTTATCATCCTTGTGTGCTGCATCCCTCTTCAATGAGATCCATCCACCTATGAAGTTTCAAGATGATACCTCAAATACTTTTTCAGATAAGCTCTGGACAAAATAGCATGAAAAAAACAACAAAGGGCAATAACTCAAAAATTGTATAGGGAAGAGTTCTCATTCTTGCGCACAACATTTCTCCTAAATAAGATCTATCCTTCTATGACATTTCATGATGATATCTTAAACACTTTTTGAGTTATGCTCCACTCAGGTGAAAAATTAGGTATGAAAAATAACAAAGGGCAATAACTCAACAAGAAACATGGCAATGCCATGAAACCAGGTTTTCAATTATCACCATTGTAGATAAATATGTTGTATTTGAAAAACAAATACAAGCAACAAACAATGTAACTATGTGCAATGTAAAACATGAATAATGTAGGAGGAATTGCGCACAGAAGAAGTGTTCACTATATATATTCTGTATAAGGAAAAAAAACAAAGGGCCATAATTAGGTAAAAAATTATCAAATCACAAAACCCCGACAATATGTGCTAGGGCACTTAATGACAAAGCTTCTGTGAAAGTTTGAACAAAATCCGTTGAGAAATGTAGGAAGAGTTCAGCACAGAAGAATTTGTTCAATTCTGTTTAAGGAAAAAAAAACAAAGGGCCATAATAAGGTCAAATATTATCCAATCACAAAACCCTGACAATATGCGCCAGGGCACTTGATGACAAAGCTTCTGTGAAAGTTTGGTCAAAATCCGTTGAGAAATGTAGGAGAAGTTGCGCACTGTAGAAATTGTTCACTATATATTCTATATAAGAAAAAAAAGGGCCATAATTAGGTCAAATATTATCTAATCGCAAAACCCCGACAATATGCGCCAGGGCAATTGATGACAAAGCTTCTGTCAAAGTTTGGTCAAAATCCGTTGAGAAATTTAGGAGGAGTTGCGCACAGAAGAAATTGTTCACTATATATTCTTTATAATGAAAAAAAAACAAAGGGCCAGAATTAGGTCAAATATATACCAATAGCAAAACCCTGACAATATGTGTCAGGGCACTTGATGACAAAGCTTCTGTGAAAGTTTGGTCAAAATCCGTTGAGAAATGTAGGAGAAGTTGTGCACTGTAGAAATTGTTCACAATATATTCTATATAAGAAAAAAAAAGGGCCATAATTAGGTCAAATATTATCTAATCGCAAAACCCCGACAATATGCGCCAGGGCAATTGATGACAAAGCTTCTGTGAAAGTTTGGTCAAAATCCGTTGAGAAATTTAGGAGGAGTTGCGCACAGAAGAAATTGTTCACTATATATTCTTTATAATGAAAAAAAACAAAGGGCCATAATTAGGTCAAATATATACCAATTGCAAAACCCTGACAATATGTGTCAGGGCACTTGATGACAAAGCTTCTGTGAAAGTTTGGTCAAAATCCGTTGAGAAATGTATGAGTTGCGCACCGAAGAAATTGTTCACTATATATTCTATATAATGAAAAAAAACAAAGGGCCATAATTAGGTCAAATTTTATCTAATCGCAAAACCCCGACAATATGCGCCAGGGCACTTGATGACAAAGCTTCTGTGAAAGTTTGGTCAAAATCTGTTGAGAAATGTAGGAGGAGTTGCGCACAGAAGAAATTGTTCACTATATATTCTATATAATGAAAAAAAGAAAGGGCCATAATTAGGTCAAATATTATCTAATCGCAAAACCCCGACAATATGCGCCAGGGCACTGATGACAAAGCTTCTGTGAAAGTTTTGTCAAAATCTGTTGAGAAATGTAGGATGAGTTGCGCACAGAAGAAATTGTTTACGCCCGCCCGCCCGTCCGCCCGCCCGCCCGCTGACATACCTCAATCTAATAACCAGTTTTTTCCTTCGGAAAACCTGGTTAAAAATTATGAAAGGAAAAGTTATCATTCTTGTGCACTGCACACCTCCTGAGTGAGATCTATGCACCTATGAAGTTTCATGTTAATATCTCATAGGCTTTTGGAGTTATGCTCTGGACAAAAATCAATTTTGAAAAATAACAAAGGGCAATAACTCAAAAACCATGCAAGGTAGAGTTATCATTCTTGTGCACTGCACTCCTCCTCAATGAGGTCTATCCACCTATGAAGTTTCAAGTTGATAACTCAAATACTTTTAGAGATATGCTCCGGACAAAAATTTCGGACGGAAGGACGGACGGACGGAGACTATTACTATATCCTCCGCCGAAAATTTTCAGCGGGGCATAATATATACATTTTCATATATTACCAAGAATAATGATACCTTCTTAAAGCAGGATACCTCCAAATGAGCGAAAATATTTCAATAAATCAAACTTGTGAAAAATATACTAAGATTTTAGGAAAAGTAGAAAGATTCAAGATTCATGTTATGAGAGATTAATAGTAAAGTGTTCATTATGTCTCACTATATTTCTACTGTGTTACTAACGCAGTAAGGGCATTTTAGAATATTTTAACCTCTTTTTGTAATTAACATGGGTTGTAAGTGCAATTGATAAGGTGTAAATTGCTTCATTTTGGTTACTTCAAAATATTACACTTTTAATTTCGTTTTTAAAATCTTCATGAAAATAAGCATAAATCTTGAGGCGTGCTGCTTTAGTCAGGCTGGTGAAGATGCCCGATCGAGCTTATGACATAAAAATCATCTTTCTAGAAAAATGATTAATATGGTTCTTTCTAACTTGTTTTGTTTATTAAGCATTTATATATAATATAAATAAATAAAATAAAAACATTTTGGTTATTTTTTATTTTCTTAGAATTATTTCCTTTTTTCCAATTTCCAGGAAACATAATATTTGAAGTTCATAAAAATTATGTTGTTATGAAAAAAATCTTAATAGAAATGTGTCCAACAACTTCATTTTGCTCAAGAGTATTGTGCCAGTTAATCCCTTTCCCTCATGAGCATATTGTGAACAAGAGCTGTCACAGGAGACAGCCAAGCTCGACTAATAAAATACTGGACGCAGTAAGGAGGACAAAACTATGAAAGAAAAACCAATTATGTATAATTATGTATTAAGTTATAGTAAAAAAATATCATTTGTTACCATAAATTCCAAGATCAAGGGGAATAATTCTAGAAATAGTCATGCTAGAGTTATGAACCTTGTCACACAACATGGGTGTAATGATAAGAAATATATATTTGAAGTTTGATGTAGATACCTTAAAAAGTAAAGAAGTTATAATATTTCTTAAAGAAAATCCTAAGTTCAAAGAAAGATAAATCTGTAAATATTGCTTCAAGAGTTACAAACATTGTCACATAAAATGTAATTGATGATAAGGAATAAGTATTTGAAGTTTGAGGTAGATACCTTTAAAACTAAAAAAGTTGTAGTAAAAAATAACATTTTTCTAGTAAAAAAATCTAAGTTTATGGGGAGATAATTCTTGCAATATTAGTGCTAGAGTTATGAACCGTGTCACATAAGATGTGGATGATGATAAGTTACAAATATTTGAAGTATGAAGTTGAAATAACTAAGTAACAGTAAAAAATAATATTTTTTAAGGAAAATTCTAAGTTCAAGGGGAGATAAATCTAAAAATATTTGTGCTGGAGTTATGAACCTTGTCACATAAGATGGGGATGATGATAAGGTACATATATTTCAAGTATGAGGTTGATCCCTTAAGAAATAAAGAAGTAACAGCAAAAAATAGTATTTTTTGAGGAAAATTCTAAGTTCAAGGGGAGATAAATCTGAAAATATTGATGCTAGAGTTATGAACCTTGTCACATAAGATGTGGTTGATGATAAGGTACATATGTTTGAAGTTTGAAGTTGATACCTTAAGAAATGACAAAGTTATAGTTATATTTTACTGCACCAAAACTTTAATCTGAAATCTGGACGCGGACGCCGGGGCGAGTAGGACAGCTCTCCAGATACTTTGTATAGTCGAGCTAAAAATGGCCGTTTTCATTGAAAAGCCTACTGTTACAAGTTCACTCTGCTAAAATGCTTCAATACTAATCAAACTTGGCACAGATGTTAATTGAACCAATCAAAGTAACAAATCATCCTGTGTAACGTTTTCACTATTAAATGTAGTGCTCATTTCAAACAAGTCCAAAGCCTGTGATAAAACAAAATCATCATTATCTAACTCCATACTTGTCCCACGACGGGCAAACTGAAAATGACAAGAATTTGGAGCTGAATAAGGTAAACTGCTAGGGCTTAGCGCAAAGGAATGTGATTGGTTCATTTTTCTAGGGGTTCACTATATCTCTGGCAGCGAAGGAGCAGAGGCACCGAATGGGTGTATTTCTATGTGTATCTCTAAAATTATCATTTGTTTAAATCATGTGATAATACAAGAGAGCAAAAATCTCCAAGAAAAAGTTGTGGCGGTCATGCGATTAAACAGTTACAGAATATTAACTCGGACTTCACCGGCTGATATCAGGGCATAGGGCGACAAAAAAGGTCAATCATGGAAATTAATCTCGACGTTCCTATGATTGACCCTTTTTGTCGCCCCATGCGCTGATACCAGCCGGTAAAGTCCTCGTTAATATTCTATAACTATTACAGGTAGTTGTATGTTAGCGATTTAATGATTGGTTTAATAATGTCGCCTCGATTAAAACGTGAATTACGATTGGTTTCTCGCACGTATCGGTAATCTCGCCGTGGGCGGAGTCTAATTGTTCCTTGAGTGTCTGTTAATTAGACTTTTACGACATGTTGGTAAACAAACGGATTAATTACATTTCGCGTTGATTGAAATGCACGACAGTCCCTTTTTCCGGCGGCGAGGGTAAACAAAGCAAACACACACAATATATAATTCACAGTTATTGTTATTGTTGGTAATTTTCAATAATGGATCAATAAAATTAAAAATAGGGCGACTTCATCTTCGCTTTCATGTAGGATGTCGGCGAAGTCAGACAGAATTCGGCGACTATTTCGCCTGAATCGCCCACTAGCTCGAGCCCGAAGCCTGATGAAAATGTTTAGTTTACGTTTAAAATGTGTCTACTGGGACAGTGGGTAGGAACCATTTTCCAGACAATACCAGTTTCCGGACAAGTATTATAGCGGCTTAATTTTGGCTTAATCGATGACGATCGCTATTAAGTATTATATATCATGAAGTAGCTTGGTTTGATTGTTTGTGAAAATAAACTTCCTTCCAAGTTGATACATCATTAAAATTTCATGAGGATATCTAGTCCAACTAATTAGACTTGTCAAAGAGACACCGAGATAATTTTGGACGGGCGCTGTCTTTTTCCAAGTCCAACCACGAACTGCATTTTTATGCACGGACGCTTCCCAATTAGAAGTTGTTGGGAGCGAAAACTAGAAAAGTTTCAAAGAAACGGTATACATTACCTGAACGAAAATCGTTTTTTATGCAAGGTTCCAAATTATCATACTTCAAAGTCGAACAGAAGTCTAAATATTCCACTTTAATTTTTTAATCGTTGAATATTATTGAAAGCGGCCATATTGGAAAGCGGTGTCATGGTAAAATCCATGGTGTAACACAGGTATCGGCGGCAATCGATTGTATTTGCCAAGCTTTATTATACAATTTGTTTATGTTATTTATATGAATTATTGCAGGAATAACTCTTTTATTCACACACAAATATTACAGCATTAAAAAGAGAATGTGAAAAGAAAAATTCTGATAACCTTACTTACAAATTAAATAGTTTATGATGTCAGATCATACTGCATTTAAGTCCGTTTAAATTGTCAAATTAGATATTATTAAGTTGGATTTTTTAACATCTGTGATCATTAGGTGAAATTTCTGAACTACCTTTTTATTTTATTACCCTGCCATGATTTCCCACATACGAAAATACAATGTAATTGTAGGTACATCTTAATGAATTATAATTATACTATACATGATGAAGCAAAGAAAAATTTCAATTTATATTACACTCCATATCAATTTCTAGTTTATTATCTTTAAAAGAAATTGAGGACGGTTGTGAAGGGGAAGAAGTTCAAAACAACCAAAAATAACTTTAAAATTCCGAAAAAAAAAATCTTAAAATTTCAAACTATAAAATGGAATTTCAGACAGTCCTCAGTAAAATACAATTGTCGCACAGATTTGACGGGGTTTATGATAAAACGAAGCAAGAGGAAATTTAGTGACTGTTATTTAGACGTTGAATAGCATAACAATGTAAGACAGATAGGAGAAATGTTAGAACGACTGTCGCAAAAGGACACCAAACCTCTGATACCCATAAAAAATTCCATGTTGTCTAGTTCCCGTTGAACGGCACCTCGAATGTGTCACATTGAAAGTTCCATGATTACCGCCGTATTATGTACACATTTGTGGATGTTGATTAAAAATTTCAACATTATTATGTTTAAGTGATCATTTCTGTTTAAACCGGCGAAAGGGAGCACTTGCACCTACCAGAGCCTTCTTTGGCACTCCTGTGTATTTATGTTTCGATTTTGCAGTTTCAGGCGTTTTTGGTGGGGTTTTTTTTCGAGGGTGGATACATGAATGTGGATAAGTTTTTTCTGTTTCTTTACATTTCTTTGCTTGCTTGCCGAACCTTGTATTGATAATCATTATCTGTTTGTTACGGTTCGGTATACATGTAAACAATATGATAAACAAGATGAACAAGGAAAGGCGGCGTTCAATGAACGCAACTCCCACACGACCTAGGAACATGAACCATTGGCAAGGAGCCCAGGAGGATTCTAAATTAAAACGGGACAGGGCGCAAGGGAGAACACGGTTAGGCTTATCATTAAAATGTAACTGAGAAGGAAATCAAAGAAAATAAATAAATGAATGATTAATAGGACCACTAAGTTAACGAGCACAGGGGAAGGGGATAGGAAATTCGGGGAGGGGGCGAAATAAAGAAATAAAACTAGGGGCAAAGGGAAGATACTTACCAAAGACGAGAAAACAACAAGGGACACAAACAAAAGTGTCACCAAAACAGTATGAAACAGGACCACTAAGTTAACGGGCACAGGGGAAGGGGATAGGAAATTCGGGGGAGGGGGCGAAATAAAGAAATAAAACTAGGGGCAAAGGGAAGATACTTACCATAGACGAGAAAACAACAAGGGACACAAACAAAAGTGTCACCAAAACAGTATGAAACAACAAGACATACACCTTATACATTTATAAGTCTTAATCTGTTCATTTGAAAAATCTGATCTTCTCAATGACTTTTTTATAATATCCTCTACTTAAGGTTTATTTCGATTAAAATGTGTGACCCTTCCTTTATAGTTACACAGCATATGGCTGGATCACAATAAAGTTCCTTTTTAGTAAATTAATTAAGTATGTCAAGAAGACATTTAACTTTAGGTTTAATATGGTATTATACATCGGCAATCGGTGAAAAAGAGCTCTTGAAATATTATTTGTACAAATACTGAATAATTTGAAGTGTATTTCAAATAGTTTCCTTCAATATTTCTTTTACGTTCTTAATTGTCATATAAATATGCATGTATAAATAAAGTCAGTATTTTATCCGACAGTGACATTTGGCAGTCATTAGCAGTAAACAAGAAGGCAAACCACCAATTGATAAATGTTGAGTACATGTATTAAAATATTTAAAAAAATATTAAACAACAGTACTTGTACGGAGCCTATTTGCGACCATTGCATTTTAGGTTAAATACAATGATACTTTTCAATAGTATTTAATAATGCACACATTAATTAAAAAATGATGAATAGATTTATTTCCCCCCCCCCCCCGATATTTTGTTTAATTTAATCTTCATGCGTAACCCACACTTACCTGCTAGACACACTGGTAGCTACTACCAGCTTTCACGGAATCGATTTTTTACGATGACGTCATAACATGTCCGCCGAAGATAGAGTAGACAGTACAAATTTGAAATAAATCGCATGTATGCGTTAAGACAGGTACAATCTAATATTTTTTCTAGGAGAAGTTAGTACTAAAATTTATATTCTATTGATCTTTAGAGGCAATTGAAGTTACTTTTAGTTTTAAGCAGTAAAAATCAGTCCAAACTATCGATAGTGTTACCGGTAGATTTTCCGTGCGTAAAAATGACAGTTAAAATTAGGCGTAACGGTTTGACAGTAAGAAAAAAAAAGTCTGTAAAATGGGTCAAACCGATCACGCCGAATTAATTAGGCTAACGAATCAGAAAACGGTGTTTGGCTAGGTTTACTCCACGTTCACACTTCTTTACTGCCGTACACACAAAAATATTCGTTTCACTTTTCAGTCATTCCGAGACCCATCACATGATCATTATTTTTCCTATCATAAACATTTTTCAGTCAATCAGCTTAATTATATTATATGAAAGCTAATAAATATATGTAAAAAGAAATTTTTTGTTATATTAGAATAATTATCAGTTAAAAAAAGAAATGAATAGCAGCTTAATACATGTCCGGAAACTGGTTAGAACTGCAAGAGTGAACAATTTACACTTTTAATGACCTAATTTAACCCTTCAGTTTGTACATTGCTTACGTCACCAGGCAGTATTAATTGTGTTATCGGATGTATTTAGAGCTGAAGTTTTTGGTATGTTAGTTTTATTAATGCATGTTTATTTTTAAAGAATAGACAATTAAAAAAAATCGAATTCTGTCCGGAAACTGGTTTCTGCCCAGTATGGCCACAGGAGCTTTTGTTTACTTTCGTGCCAGTACCATAACTTGGCATAAGATACTCGTAACAACTCGGCAGATTTTTCAAATTCAACAATATGAGCATAAATCTTTAAATACCTGTTTTTACACTCGTTAATCTGTTAACCTTTCTCCACAAATTTTTCGATTACAAATGGTGGAATTAAACAAAGGGACATAATAATTCGGATTAAATAACAATTCGCCCCACTTATGATTCGCCCCAGTTTACGGGCCCCAGTTTACTTTTAATTTTTTATTCATTTTGATTGAAAAATGTACATACATCTACATCTATATCTACATTATACTGCTTAACAATCAATTCTGATTATGACTTGCAGAGAACTGTTAATAAAAGAAATAATTTATATGCAAATTAAAAAGTTAAAAGAATACAAGTACTACAAGCTAGACTATTAATTAAAAAGACGTAGTGTACAATTTAGAATTTATAGAATGTGTCAAGCCTCTCAGTAAAGATGTTTAAACTGGGGCTAGACTGAACAGTTAGAGGAAGGCTATTCCAAAGACGTATGCTCCTAGGAAAGAAAGAATTTTGATGATATTGTGCCCTTGAGTAGAGTATCAGGTAGTTCCAGAGACATATCTTATCTCTGGGTAGTTCAGATTTCTTGTTAGAGTAAGGTGTTGGTGGTCAACAAAAACAATGTTGTTTTGGATTTTATACAAGTAGGTTACAGCACTGATGTTTCGACGCTGTTCAAGGGTTTGCCAATTTAATTAGATCATTTATCATTTTTGAGACACTACTTGAATAGTCATAATCATTAAAATGTATCTAGCAGCTGATCTTTGTACTTGCTCTATCTTATAAATTAAGTATTTCTGCCAAGGATTCCAAACTATGGAGCAATATTCAACTTGATGTCTAACATAGGTCTTATATGCAGTTTCCTTTATCTTTTTATTTGGGGTTAATAAAGCTGAGGGAGTTATTTGCTTTACATGTGTAGATGTAATGTTGTTTATATGTTTGGTCCATGAAAGGTCTTGACTAATAGTGACTCCTCAGTATTTCGTATACATTTGGTATAAGATTTAATTTGGAGATAAAAACAATATAGGTTTAACCAGAAACATGGACTCCATGTACTTTGGTTAAATGAAACTGATAATTACAAGTCTTGTAGCAAACCTGTGTTTTAATCTTTTACCCAATGAGCATGTGAAAAATGGCCGTTTACATTGCAAAGCCTCCTGTTACAAGTTCAAACTGCTATGAAACCATGAAAAAGCTTCAAAACTGATGAAACGTGGCACAAATGTTAACTGGACCATATAGCATATGTAACAGGATTCTCAATCGTAAATTTCATGTTACCATGGCAACGGGAGGACGTCTCAAAATTGCGAATTTGCCATCAAAACTGATTTAAAAGTTCTGCAACTTCTCATAAATTGAGATAGAGTAAAAGGCTTTTCAGCGTCGGTTACTAGTTACCCTAAGATCGACATGAGGCCATTTTTAGCCTGTAACATGTCCAAAATTTTCTTGGCGATGAGGGGTACTACGGCCCCCTTCAAGTCCCATCCCCCAAACAGAAGGGGGCACATCCGATGGCCGGGTGCCCCCAAACTTTGTCAATCTACTGACTCTATGTCTACACATGACAAAAGTTGAAAACTGCATAACATGTTTTACTAAGTCAACTTCACGAATACTGAATAAATCCACAAGAAAATCACAAGGTGCATAACTACATATGGCTTATGCTGACCAGGGTCTTTCAAATAAAATGGTCTGGAGTCGGACCAAATTTATGAAAAAAGTTGTCTCGGTTGGTCCAAAATTAGGTTATTTACTGACCGTGATCTGGCATATAGTACCTACATCACAATTCAAAAATCAAATTATAAAATAATGTTCTGTTAAATCGATCAAAAAAAAAAAAAAGAAATGGCAGCTTAACATTATTAGTTTTTACTTTAAAAAGTAACATTTTTATAGATTTGCAATGAAATTGGGAATTGTTCATACCCGGTATCAAGGTAAAAATTTACTGCTCATATTTGAAAATAGGTCCGAGTTTTATAAGCGTTTTTAAATCAATGCATTGTTCAATGGGAAAATAGAAATTAGTTTTACAGAGAATAAATGTAATATTTAATCGTATTATGTAAAAAGTTTATAATATTTCACGATGTTATTTTCAAATATTTGATGTTTAATTTGGTACGTGCATTTTCAAAATGGCGCCGTTTATCGGCCAATTTTCTGAACAAGCAATCTAAGTTTTTCAACAGATATGGCTTTAAAAAAATAATTTCTGAAACATTTATCCTTTTTTCACAAGTTTAAAGATATTTAAAGAACATCATGTTTTTAGAATTTTCATTTTTGCTCTTGTATTTAATTTTCACCCTTTCCTAATTTGTGTATAGCAAATTATACTAGTTCTGCCGAGACAAGTTTAATTGTAGCGAGAAAGGTTTACATAGCGCGTTTCCAGACCATTCTATTTGAAAGATCCTGTGCTGAACAACATTCTTGTTAACTTTCAGGACTACAGGTCAAATACCTTTTGACATTTCGGAACGGGTTGAAAATTGCAAATAAAGTCAAGGTCAATAAATCCACACGCAAAATCCCAGGTGCACAGCTTCACAGTTGGGGTGATCATTTATATTCTTGTAAAGTTGGTTGATTCTAACTCAAACACTCAAAGGCAGCTAATCTACAAATACCTGAATAAATCCATAAGTAAAACCCCTGACTAACATTCCTATCAAGTTTCATGACTAGGTCAAGTAGTTTCATGACTAGGTCAAGTATTTTTTGAGCTATGCTCGACACAAATTGAAAATTGCAAATTTTTACGTCAAGAACAATAAGTCAAGGGCAATAAGTCTACCATTCTACCAATGCTAAATAAATCTACAAGCAAACCAACAGACGCAAAACAGCACATGCTGTCTAACATTCCTATTAAGTTTCATGACTCGAGGTTAAATGCTTTTTAAGCTACGCAAGACACAAACTGGAAATTGCAAATTTTTACTAAGTCAAGGGCAATTACTCTGACGGTACAGAATAAATCCATTAAAGAAACCACAAGTACAGAACTTCACATGCAATATTCCTGTAAAGTTTCATGACCCTACGTTATAATACCCAGGTGCACAACTACACATGCTGACAAAGATTTGACTGTAGGTCAAATACTTTTAGCGCTACATGCAACACAACATGAGAACGGATGGACGGCCAAGGGTAAATCTAAATGCCCCCCTATAGTGGTGGCACAATTAAAAATTTCATCTCAAACACTTGACGGAAATTTATAATTTTAATCTCTTAAAAAAGATGTCTTATTTGTTGGTTGCAGCACATTTGTTTTTTCACGAATGCATATATATATATAAGAACGTCAATTTCCATTTATAGTTAAATTATATATAACAACGTATTTTCAATAATTATAACTTGTTAATAATTCAGAAGTCACATCAGTCCGTCTGTCCGTGGTCCGTCCGTAAACTTTTACTTTAAACGACAAGCTTAAGGACACAGGGCAATAGCTCACAAAATTAAGGACACAGGACAAAACGAAGCTGCCATTTATGAGTATGCTGTACTCTAGCTGTTGACTTACAAAACTGAGCTACAAACTTTAAATAAAACATGGTCAGACTACATATATATGAATGTAAAGACTATTTTGCCTAACTGCAGGTTGAGAATTTATCACTTTCCGATCCAGCCGATTGAGGTTTTACAATTTTAGTGCAGATTTAACATGCATATACAATCACGTTAGAATTACCATACAGCAAACAAAAATTGTCAATATGGAAAAACATATAAGAGGGCCATGATGGCCCTAATATTGTTCATCTGATATTGACGGTGTCAATATGGAAAAACATATAAGAGGGCCATGATGGCCCTAATATTGTTCATCTGATATTGACGGCTCAAACTCATTCCCTGCGGTCTCCAGACCGCAGGGTATTGGTACGCGTTTAACTTTTGAGGCATGGAGGAGCACGTGACCTGTTTTCGGTACATGGAGGAGCATGTGATCTGTAAACCTTCCATGACTGGATAGTTGACCTTTTCGAAAACCTGGCTAAATACCGTTTGCCGGTACGTTACGGATAATCCTGTTGGGGAATAAGTCAGAATTACACCTAATTAAGAACAAAAAACTATTACGTGATATTTTTGGTACGCGTTTAACTTTTGAGGCATGGAGGAGCACGTGACCTGTTTTCGGTACATGGAGGAGCATGTGATCTCTAAACCGTCCATGATTGGTTAATTGACCTTTTCGAAAACCTGGCTAAATACCGTTTGCCGGTACGTTACGGATAATCCTGTTGGGGAATAAGTCAGAATTACACCTAATTAAGAACAAAAAACTATTACGTGATATTTTTAATTTTCTATAATTATGTTACCGTTTAAGGTTGAAAAACCTGAATGATGTGTTTAAAAATTATCAATGTTTCTTTAATATGTATCTCAAAATGTTACAAACAATAAATTGTTTCTACTGAAAATCTACAAGATTAAAATATTCGTAGTGGCATCTGCCATAATAAATAGAGATATTTTCTGCGAAAACTTGTGTGTTTGCTTTATATTTTTTTGCTCGGAATTATTCATAAAATGGTAGGCCTATTTAATAATTTTCTTAAAAAGAAATAATTGTTTTATGTTCGACCTTCTCCGGTCATCAACGGTCACCAGACCTTCTATATTGATCGATTATGGTCAGCTATATCCTGATACAAACGGTTATTTATCCCCCCCCCCAAAACAATGTTGAAAATAGTTAAATGAAATATCTTTATATCATTAAAAATGTTCCCTGCAGGAAACCACTTTACTTGTTTTATTTCGGCTGTGTGACCTAGCTTTTAAACACAGATGAAACAATTATTTGAACTAGACTTAGAAATTACCAAAAAACAACATTTCTGACCAATTTCTAGAATATTTGGATTCTATGGTGTTTGTCTGTCAAATTTCAAGGATAGTTCGATAACAAGAGCTGTCACGCAAGTGACAAATGCCCCTAAAAAGGTTTCTTAAACATGCAGATATTATGAAAAGAAAATAGAATGAAAGTAACTAATTGCCTAATATTGTTCTTTGTATTATTATTCCGGACATGAATGTGTATCTTCAAACTCTTCTCAAGAGAATGAGTACCTTCAAACTATAAGTATGACCTTGACCTTGAAGGTAGAGTCGCGACATGTCGTCTTGATGTGGTGGACATTTATGCCTAGTTATTTTAAAATCCATCGATGCATGACAAAAGTAACAGTCCGGACACGAATGTGTGTACCTAGAAACTCTTATTTTGATAAAATGAACTTCAAAATGTTAGTGTGACCTTGACCTTTGAGGTAGGGAAGAGATTATTTAACTCGTCACATCGTCTCTTTGTGGTAGACATTTATGCCAAGTTATTCTTAAATCCTTCAATGCATGACAAAGTTACAGTCCGGACACGATTGTATGTACCTATTAATTCTAATTGTGATAATGTGAAACTTCAAAATGTAAGTGTGACCTTGACCTTTAAGGTAGGGACGTACCGTAATTCTTGGATGGGACACAAATTCGTTTTGATGTGGTAAACATTTATGCTTAGTTATTTCAAAATCATTTGATCCAAAGTTACAGTCCGGACACGAATGTGTGTACCTATTTATTCTAATTTTGATAATGTGACACTTCAAAATTATATTGTGACCTTAACCTCTGAGGTAGGGACGTGGTTCTTACACATGACACATCGTCTTGATTTGGTAGACATTTGTGGCCAAGTTATTTTAAAATCCCTTATTGTATGAATACAGTCCGTACACGAATGAAGTGGGGACGGGCAGACAGACGGTGCGATTTTAATATGCTTCCCTTCTGGGGCATAAAAACAGTAGCCAATGTTTTTCCATATTGGGGCTGTGTGACCTAGTTTTTGAACCCAAGTGACACATATTCCATTTTGACCTAGAAATCATCATAAAACCTTTCTGACCAATATCCAGGATATTTGGTTCAAAACAGTAGCCTCTAGGTTAACAAGGTTTTTTCCATATTTGGGCTGTGTGACCTAGTTTTGACCCCCCTTGACCCATATTCAAACTTGAACTAAAATCATCAAAACAAACTTTTTGACCAGTAAATTCAAGGATATTTAGAACAAAACAAAAGCCTCTAGTGTTAACAAGGATTTCTTATATTTGGGCTGAGTGTGACCTAGTTTTAGACCATAGGTAACCCATATTTGAACTTCAACTTGAAATTATCTAGACAACCTTTCTTGCCCATTTCCAGGATATTGGGACCAAAACATTAGCCACAAGACTGTTAACAAGTTTTTACTATTATTAGCTTCTGTGACCTAGTTTTTCATCTGAGATGACCCATGATCTAACTCATCCGAGAAGTAACTTATAAGGCATTCTGACTAAGTTTGAAGACCATTAAGGCAAAATTGTGACCACTTAGGTGTTCAGGTTTTTCCATATTTGGACTGTCACGGACCTAGTTTTTGACCCCAGGTCACCGATATTCAAAGTTGACATAGAAATAATCAAAAAAAAAACAACTTTAAACTTACAGACCAATTAACAAGATTACAATACAGTATCCACTACAGTGTTAACAAGTTTTTTTTTGTAGCTCCTTTGCTTTAGTTTTTCATCCGAGATTACTCATCTTTGAACATATCGAAGCAATTTCATAGACAGACATCCTGACCAAGTTTGATGATGTTTGAGGCAAATATGTCACAAGTAGAGTGTTAACGAGCTAAATATGGATGGCTGACAGACATTCAGTGATCCTAAAAGCTCCCCCCTGAGCTAGCTCAGGTGAGCTCAAAAGGAACAAACTCTAACAGATATATGCATCATTTGTATATTCCATGAATACAGCTAACTTAGAAATAGTTAAAGTTCAATGGATCTCATGAATATTAAGTAGCAAGGGTAGACAATGGGCATAATTGTGTAAAATGCTTCTGCCAAGATAGCTGTTGGTAACCAAAACAATAAGAAACATTTAGAGCATTAACATGTTATATTTCATTGAAACAAACAAATTCAAAATATACATACATGTATATGTAAACAGTCATAGAGCTATAACTATAAAATGATAAATCATTATAACTTTTATATCAATATTTATGCAAGTACATGTAATTCACATGCAAACATAAAGAGAAACAAGATTGAAATTTGTGAAAAGATGTCATGCCACTGCAATATATAACATTAAAAAGTAAGAACAGAAGTAGTACATTTATTTGCTTCTTATTAAACAATTAAACCTTGTGATACTTTATCATACTTTGCAGCTGTTCACCAGACAACATTTCATATCAAATATCAATTCTGAGGAGATTTATTACGCTTTTACAATATACATATTATAAAAACCTATGAGTAACGACCCGTGGGTTGGGGCCAATTTTGACACTGTTTGTTTGTTTGTTTCATTATGCAAACTTTGAACAACAGTAGCCTCATAAGTGTAAACAACGTTTTCAATATTTGGGCCATTTGACCTACTTTTTGACCCATGATGACCCATATTCAAACTTGAGCTACATTGTAGAAATCATCTTTGCAACCTTTCTAGTTAATTTTCAGCACATTTAGAATGGAACAAAACAGTGGCCTCCTTAAGAGTTAACAAGGTTTTTCCATATCTGGAATGTGTAAGTTAACCTAGTTTTTAACCACCGATAAAATTTGAACTCGTGCTTGAAATCATACAAATAACCTTTCTGACCAAATTCCAGGATATTTGACCAAAAACAGTACCCTCTAAAGAGCTAGGCTATGTCACCTATTTTTCAACCACAGATGACCCATATTCAAAAATGCCATAAAAATCATAAAAAGAAACTGTTTCATCAACTTCCTGGATATTTTGGACTGAAAAAGTAGTTCCTAGAGTGTATTTCTATATTTGGAAACCTATGGTCCCAGGGGTGAGGCCACTTTTGACACTACTTACTATAGAAAAACTTTGAACAACTTTGTAAGAGGACATTTAGTTATTCTAAAATCCTTCCATGCAAGCCAAATTTACAATCCATACACAAATGTGTGAACCTATAAATTCTTATTGTGATAAAGTGAATCTTCAAAATGGTAGTGTGACCTTGACCTTTGAGGTAGAAACATGATTATTGGGTGCAACACATCAGCTTGATGTGGAAAACATTTATGCCAAGTTATTCTAAAATCCTTCCATGCATGACAATCTGGACACAAATGTGTGTACCTATGAATTCTTATTGTGATAAAGTGAAACTTCAAAATGGTAGTGTGACCTTCAAATTTGAGGTAGGGACGTAATTATTGGATGGGACACATTATCTTGAAGAAGACATTTATGCCGAGTTATTCTAAAATCCTTCCATGCATGGCAAAGTAACAACCCAGACACAAATCTGTGTACATAAGTCCTATAAATTCTTATTGTGATAAAGTGAAACTTCAAATTGGTAGTGCAGTGGCGTACCTACCGATACGCCAAATACGCACGGCGTATGAAAAAAAATGAAAATTCCAAATAGGGCATAGATCGATCAACATATTTGTAGCTCCTAATTGATTCTTTAGGTATGTTGAGGATGTTTCCTAATTCAAATATGTGTTACCTATTTTGATAATGTGTATACACAATTTTAGTGAGAATTGATCTATCGTTGTTTCAGTCTGGAATCCCTGTAATAAAAGTTTTTATGGAGTTATCGTTTAAATTATCTTAAGATTTTAATTTATATCATCATACTGTATGCGGATTCTATTAAAGACTCCGAAAACAAAAATGTTCGGCCTTTCTTCAAAGCCACGGAATGACGTACACAATGTAAAAAATATGATATGAATAATTTCTTTGGAAATTTCTCTCTCTGCAGATTGAGTTATTAAAATAATCAATGTTATAATGCAAATTAACCCAAATAATGATAATAAAAAGTCAAATTCATTTACAATTATCTTTCCAGCAGAATCAAAATCAATGAAAACTGAACATTTATTTCATTATTTTACATTTACATTGTATATGCAAAATTAAGTCCTGTCTGCCACTTGACATCTGTAGCACAATGGAAGGGAGTTGACCATATGTAATTCTTTTTGTCCCCCGCCTTTTCGAAGAAAAAAGGGGGATATAGAAATAGGCTCCGTCCGTCTGTCCGTCCGTCTGTCCGTCCGTCTGTCCATCCGTCACACTTTCGTGTCCGGTCCATAACTTTGTCATTTATCAAAGGAATTTGAAATAACTTGGCACAAATGTTTGTTATGATAAGAGGATGTGTCATGCGCAACAACAAGATCCGTACCTTCAGGGTCAAGGTCGTACTTGCTCATTCAAGGTTAACATTGTCTATTTGAGGGTATATGTCGTGTCCGGTCCATAACTTTCTTATCTATGAAGGGATTTTGTAAATACTTGCCATAATTGTTCACAATAATCAGACGATGTGTCATGCGCAAAAAACGGTCACCTACCTCCAAGGTCAAGGTCACACTTGGAGGTCAAATACTTACATAGTCTGTTACAGGGTATATTTTGTGTCCGGTCCATAACTTTTTCATAGATCCAAGGATTTTGAAAATACTATGCACAAAAAGTCACTATAATAAGAGGATGTGTCATGCGCAACACCTGCATCCCTACCTCCAAGGTCAAGGTCACACTTAGAGGTCAAAAATTAACGTAGTCTGTTATAGGGTATATTTTGTGTCAAATCTAGAACTTCTTCATAGTTCAAGGGATTTTAAAATAACTTGGCACAAATAGTCACCATAATAAGACAATATGTAAGGTACAACACCTGCACCCCTACATCCAAGGTCAAGGTCACACTTAGAGGTCAAAGGTTAACAGAGTCTGTCATTTGGTATATTTTTTGTCCCGCCCATTACTTCTTCATAGATTAAGGGATTTTGAAAATACTTGGGACAAATAGTCACAATGATTAGATGATATGTCATGCGTAACATCTGTGTCCCTACCTCCAAGGTCAAGGTCACACTTAGAGATCAAAGATTTACATAGTCTGTTATTATAAGGGTATATTTTGTGTCCAATCTATAACTTCTTCATAGTTCAAGGGATTTTGAAAATACTTGGCACAAATAGTCTCAATAATAAGACGTTATGTCATGCACAACACCTGCTCCCCTACCTCCAAGGGCAAGGTCACACTAAGAGGTCAAATCTTAACATGATAGATTTTTAAATTCCGTGTTTCATTTTATTTTTTTAACAAATTTATTGTTACATTTGCAGATCTAGCATTGATCATAATTTTGGAGTAAATGTCCTGAGATCCATTATAACCTCAATCTTTTGAAATAGCACAATTTTATGCTTCATATAAAATTTCCCGAGGCGGGGGACGTTGGTAACTCTGTTACAAATTCTTGTTTTATATTATACCTTATAGTTATAAGTTATTATATATTTCTAAGTTAGTAACTGTAACATTCTTTCATCTTATATCAATTTTATTCAAAACCATTGCCCACATCTATCGTCCCAAACCATAGTCAACTTATATTTACAAAAATGTTTTTGACCTAAAAAAATATCAATTTATAAAGTTGTTTCTACCGTCTTATTTTATTGACTATAGATATAAATTGCAAGCTATTGTAAACAATGATATATATATATAGTCTCATCTATACATATTGAAGCACAAGTTGTACTGTACGTTAATATGACGTTCTGTTGATGTAGAATTAAATATTGTTGCATATAAGAAGCTACTAACATGAGTTTTTCTGTGTTTATTTGTTATTTATTCTTCTAAGCAATGTAAGAATTTTAAATCATATCAAATATATTTTACGCAACAATGAGTCCACGAATTTTTGGATAACCCCCCCGTACATAGTCTCATCTATACATATATAAAACATAGATAAATATACTATACCTATATAAGAGATAATAAAACACGTCAAATCCAGATTCTTTTATTTTCACCTACTTCTGATTATATACCAACAGGCTTTTATGTTCGTTAGTCATTTAACAATGTACTGAACTAATTTAAAAATTTCGGATGAAAATTGAAACAAAATAGTTGAGAAAAACACTGTTAAAGATAAAAATTATTTCTTTTAACATTAACATAATGCGCATTTGGAAATACAGTAGAATCCCTACTTAAGACCACCTCGGAATTAAGACCACCCCACTATTGAGACCATTTTTTGAAAGTACAGAATTTTCTGTTCTTTATGTCAATGGTTAGATGATCCAGAATTAAGACCACCTCACTTATCCACTTTTAAGACCACCAGATTCAGTCCCATTTCTTTGTTTTGTTCTTTATTTGATCCCACTATTGAGACCACTGATTTAAAGTCAACTCCTACCTAGATCTTAAATTTGTTGTTTTTATCAGCTTGAATGCTCTAATGCATGACACCTAATTTCACAAGGTGTCAAAAACACTGTTTATAATTGAGATAGTGTATTTATTTATTTATTCCAGTCTCATCTATATACAATATAATATAAAATACATGTATATAGCCATTCTATAAGAATTATAAGAGACTAAACATCTAAAACACTATATCATACATGGTAAAACCAATATTAAGATTAAACATTACCAGTGTTAGACAGCTTAAAATATTAAAATCATGTTTGTACAAATGATAGCCAAATGGTAACATAGTACTTTTGAGTGACACTAAATAACATGCTAGCTAACATTAAAACGTCAAACACTGGAAATATTTCATCTGTACAATTTTAAATTGTATGTCATGTAATAAAATTGTTGCAATTACTAAATATTATTACTATCATACATGGTAAAACCAATATTAAGATTAAACATTACCAGTGTTAGACAGCCTAAAATGTATGAAATAAGTTGAGAAAGTAAATTGTAGAGTGGTTTAATCTTGCTTTAAGCACATTGTTATGTGTAGAACTATTTTTTTATTTGATGTGTGAATTATGTACATCATATAATAATTAATATTGAAATTGATATTGAAATCAGACAAAATGGAATTTGATATTAAATTTCTTTCTTGCTATCAAATATTAATTTATAACATAAATTTATGTTGTATTTGCAGGTATAATTATATTTTGTTTGTTCATAATTTATTATAAATGACTAAAAAAGACCATGGTCAAAAAGTGTGTAAGCATTGATAAGAATATTCACAATTAAGACGCATTGATAAGAATATTCACAATTAAGACCACCCCGCAATTAAGACCACTTTGGTCAAGTCCCGATGGTGGTTTTAATAGAGGGTTTTACTGTACTTTTAAAGGACTTAAATGATCACGAGATACTACAATTTAGCTGTGAACACGATACTTTATTGTTACACTAAAAAAAAAGCTATTGTGCTTGTATTATCGTTATTCAGATCATTTTAAATAATATTTTCCTTGATTATATCTCATGTTTTGGTATGTTGAAACATTAGAAAAATAACAAGGACCCATCTTCATAACAATAGAGACACCTGGCTATGTTTAGTTTTTTCTGATACACGGTCGTAAATAACTTTGTTATGAATCATTTAAGCCAGTGTACAAGCTAGACTGTGCAATTTCTCTTACATTCAATACATGTACTTGATGTTACTGTCATAACTATAGATAAACACAATTTTTAAGAAGTACAATCCCTGGTAATAGCAAAGAGCTATCTTTGATATAAGTCTCGACCAAAGACCTGAACTCGGCGTATACTCAAAATAAGCCAAGGTTCGCCCCAGTAAAGCATATTTTCCTTGTTTATATCTCACGTTAAGTTATAGTGAAACAAAAGAAATAACAAAGAAAAAAAACTTGTTACAAAAGGAAATAAAACCCATCTTTTTTTACAAGAGAGACACCTGTTCTAAAAGCAAATATTTTTTTAACTATTTAAAACAGTGTACACGTTACACTTCGTGTTATTTCTATAACATTCAATTTATGTACTATTTTCATAACTATAGATAAAGACAATAGTAGTACAATAAGCTAAAATATCCCCTAAATCCTTAGTTATAACACATAGCTATATTTGATATATAAGTCTCTGGCGATCCTTCGGCCAAAAACCGGCACTCGGCATACACTCATAATAAGCAGAGATAGCCCCTGGTAGTGTGACCTTGACCTTTGAGGTAGCGGCATGATTATTGGATGCGACACATAGTCTTGATGTGGAAGACATTAATGCCTAGTTATTTAAAAATCATTCGATGCATGACAAAATTACAGGCCAGACACGAATGTGTGTACCTATTTACTCTAATTGCGATAAAGTGAAACTTCTAAAATGATAGTATGACCTTGACCTTTAAGATAGGGATGTGCTTCTTGGACGCGACACATCGTCTTGATGTGGCAGAATTTTGTGCAAAGTTATTTAAAAACCCCTCAATGTATGACAAAGTAACATTTACAGTCTGGACACGATTGAAGTGTGGACACAGACAGACAGACGGACAGACGGTGCGATTATATTATGCCTCCCTTCAGGGGCATAAAAAAGTCTTTACACAGTTATCACACTGAAAATTCTTCTTCTATTTCTTGTGAGTATTCTGGTGCTCTTTGAAATTGGACAAATTTACAAATATTAATCCACAGACTTCACACAGCAAAGGGCATGTTTTCATACCTTTGCATATATGTTTTTTAAAGCTGGACATATTTACAAATACTAATCCACAGACTTCACACAGCAAAGGGCATTTTTTCATTCTGGTACATGTATGTTTTTTAGAGTCCAATAGAAATCTAAATGACTCATAGCAATCACCATATTTTAACCAGTGCATGTCACGCATATGGGCAGCTAGATTTGTTACAGAAGCAAAGCCTTTTTCACATAACCTACAAATGAATTTCCCATCAACAAAATACCGACGCATGTGGTCACGATAGGTTCTCGGTCTTTTAAACTTCGCCAAACAAACTTCACAAGTAAATGCTTGTACTTTGGAGTGAACAAACATGTGGCTCTTTAACTCTGCTGAAGTTGGAAAACACTTTTTGCATATACCGCAGATGTAAGACTGTCCGTCAGTAATATTTTCATAATGTCTTTTCATGTGTACCTCCAAAGTCTCTTTATTGGAGCATGATACCTTACATATTCCACAAACATATGGTAGTTCCACTAAGTTCTTGTATAAATTCTGTAGCATCTGATCCATAGTTTTTATGTAAATGCAAAACACTTTTAGATTAAAACATAAAATGCATAACTTGTGACAGATACTTCTCTTTCTATAAAAGTGGCTTCCATCTAAATATATTCATGAATGTAATATCTTATATTTAGTCCTTTTTTTAGACAAATTTGTCCGATTGAATACTGGTTTCTAAATATATTAAACAAATTTTTTATATAACCCAAAACATGTCTTCCGTAAAACCGCATCAGCAGCAGGAAGTAAAATCCCATGTACCATTTTCTGAATTACTGTCACATAAACCAAGTACATAATATTTTTTCATTGTTAAATTTCTTTTTCATTGCTCAGTGTTCTGCAGATTCCTGTCAAGTCTTGTTGTCACTTTTGTCTCTTCTTAAAATGGAAGTACTCTTCAAATGTAATATAAATAAACAAATAAACACCTTTTACAACATGTAATAATGAATTATCTTCCATTGGGCTTTAAGTCTTAATTATTTTAAGAGCTCTAGAAATAGTAGGAATTCTGGCTTGTATACGACTATACTAGTCAGTTTTGCTTCTTTCAATGCAGCAATTTGGCTTTTTTTTTTCAGTTGTACCGTATGTGCTTGCTGCATGCCTTCAGGACTTATTTCATTCTTTCTACCAATTGAAATGAGTTGCGTTTTTGTTCAAACAAAATGATGTATTTACTTCACTTCTGATCACTTCATAGAGGTATCACATCAGGAATGCTGACACTGAGACCGGCCATTTCTGATCTGAAACAGAAAACATACCAGACTGTCAGAGACTTATATTACAGACGGATAAGAAGCTCAAAAAATAAAAACCCAGACTAAAATTGACAAGAGGGCCATGATGGCCCTGAGGTCGCTCACCTGTATATAGGCCCCCACCCCTGGGCCAATTTTTACCCACGGGCTTTTATTTGTTTATTTGAACAGACTTGGTAGACACCTATAAGAAGATGTTTCATGCTAAACAACTAAGTTCTAGCTCATTGGCATTTTTAAAAGAAGATTTTTAAAGTTTTTACTATACACATATAGTTAAAAACAATGTCACCCCTGGGGCAGGGCCAGTTTTGACCCCCGGGCGTTTATTTTAACAAACTTTGTAGATATTTACTTAAAGATGTTTCATGCTTAATATCTAAACTCTAGCTATTTGGGTTTTTCCAAAGAAGATTTTTAAGTTTTTGCTATACACATATAAGGAAAATCAATGACCCCCCCCCCACGGGCGGGGCCAGTTTTGACCCCAGGGCTTTTATTTGAACATACTTGGTAGACACCCATTAGAACATGCTTCATGCTAAATATCTTAGCTCTAGCTTTTTGAGTTCTTTAAAAGAAGATTTTTTAAGTTTTAACTATATGCATATAGGGAAAATCAATGACCCCCTGGGGCGGGGCCAATTTTGACCCCAGAGCTTTTATTTGAACAAACTTGGTAGACACTCATTAGAAGATGTTTCATGCTAAATATCTTAGCTCTAGCTCTTTGGGTTCTTTAAAAGAAGATTTTTTAAGTTTTTACTATATGCATATAGGGAAAATCTATGACCCCCTGGGGTAGGGTCAATTTTGACCCCAGGGCTTTTATTTGAACAAACTTGGTAGACATTCACTAGAAGATGTTTCATGCCAAATATCTAAGCTCTAGCTCTTATGGTTCTTTAAAAGAAGATTTTTTAAGTTTTTACTATATGCATATAGGGAAAATCAATGACCCCCGGGGCGGGGCCAATTTTGACCCCAGGGCTTTAATTTGAACAAACTTGGTAGACACTCACTACAAGATGTTCCATGCTTAATATCTTAGCTCTAGCTCTTTGGGTTCTTTAAAAGAAGATTTTTTAAGTTTTTACTATATGCATATAGGGAAAATCAATGACCCCCTGGGTCGGGGCTAATTTTGACCCTAGGGCTTTTATTTGAACAAACTTGGTAGACATGCACTAGTAGATGTTTCATGCCAAATATCTAAGCTCTAGCTCTTACGGTTCTTTAAAAGAAGTTTTTTTAAGTTTTTACTATATGCATATAGGGAAAATCAATGACCCCCAGGGGCGGGGCCAATTTTAACCCCAGGGCTTTTATTTGAACAAACTTGGTAGACATTCACTAGAAGATGTTTCATGCCAAATATCTAAGCTCTAGCTCTTATGGTTCTTTAAAAGAAGATTTTTTAAGTTTTTACTATATGCATATAGGGAAAATCAATGACCCCCGGGGCGGGCCAATTTTGGCCCCAGGGCTTTAATTTGAACAAACTTGGTAGACACTCACTACAAGATGTTCCATGCTTAATATCTTAGCTCTAGCTCTTTGGGTTCTTTAAAAGAAGATTTTTTAAGTTTTTACTATATGCATATAGGGAAAATCAATGACCCCCTGGGTCGGGGCTAATTTTGACCCTAGGGCTTTTATTTGAACAAACTTGGTAGACATGCACTAGTAGATGTTTCATGCCAAATATCTAAGCTCTAGCTCTTACGGTTCTTTAAAAGAAGTTTTTTTAAGTTTTTACTATATGCATATAGGGAAAATCAATGACCCCCAGGGGCGGGGCCAATTTTGACCCCAGGGCTTTTATTTGAACAAACTTGGTAGACACTCACTAGAAGATGTTTCATGCCAAATATCTAAGCTCTAGCTCTTATGGTTTTTTAAAAGAAGATATTTAAAGTTTTTTCATTTGGTTGCCATGGCAACCAGAGTTCTGCATGGAATTAAATTCTTTGAACAACTTTTAAAGGTGACCACCAAAGGAACATTCCTGTGAAGTTTGGATGAAATTGGCTCAGTGGTTTATGAGGAGATGTCATTTAAAGCAAAAGTTTACGGACGGACGGCGGACGGACGGCAGATGGACGAAAAGCGATCACAAAAGCTCACCCTGTCACTTTGTGACAGGTGAGCTAAAAATAAAAATAAATCAAACCCAGACTAAAATTGAAAATCCCTTGCACGAGATTGATCAATTTACACCATCTTGTTTAACCTAACTAAATGTATTTTCATTTTCATCCATTACTGAGAATAATTTACAACTTTTTGATCTTTATTCCTTTTTACATTTAATCATTTATATCTTTTTTTTGTTACTTCTTTTGATTACCATAACAAATATTTGATAACATGGTGGCATATACAAGTATTGGTAAATTTTCATGTCAAACATGGTCTCAGAATCTAACAAAAATGTGAACATGCAGGATAATAAATCCCTCAGGCCTGATACAGATTTTAAGTGTATGACATCATAGCTTTCTCCCCATTTTCATATAGCTCTGTGGACATACCAAATAAGATTTTTAACAGAATTGTCAATGGGTCTGAATGAATTATGAAGGTCTCCCACACATAACAAATCATAATAGATTATGGTACAATTTTCTCCCATGGAATAATTTATCATTGTCATGGTTCAGAACTGTTCACTATTTAGGGAGAAGATGTGTAAGCTGCCGGATAGCTCAGTCAGTGGTCTGAGTAGAGCCCCAGTACCATATTCAGTCTGGCAATCTCCTGGATAAACATCTTTGTATATTTTAGATGTAAACTTTTTTATAATGCACTAAGGAAAACGGAGTGAACCTTATATATACTCCTGGTTTAAACCCTGGGGTCTATTCCAGGATATAGCCCTGGGTTCTTTAGGGTGCACATCTTTCTTGTCCTGTGAAATCATTATTAACGAGGAAGATTTTGTTCTTAAACCTGTTGTAATGTACTTGTGTCACGAAATTTCCCAACATGGAGTTCAGAAATCAACTATGGGCAGGGTATTTCAACGGTGTTCAGAATCAAACAGAATTCATTAATAATGTCAGTTCATTCCTACAAATTGCTAACATAACGTTTATTTCACGTTTAAAATGTGACTAACATTGATTCTCCACTAAACGTGCAAATTAGAAAATATTATGTCCCTCGAGTATATTTTGTTGCACTGCAGTTGAAAAATACTTTTTGGGCATTCCATTGCTTTATTACATAGTCATGTATGTAAAGAATTCAAATTAATGACTTAGTCTGTTAGATAAATACGAAAATATTATCATGCAAAGGTGCTGTATAACCCTTTATGTAATGTCCCCAGGCTTGGGTCACGTATAAGTGTTGGTTTTACATATTTTCACCTGAAATGTGTTTTGAACAAAAACTGCTTTAGTATTAAGTTTTAGTTTAAATGTCTAAGTGGGCAATTTTTATTGTTTTCTACAGTGAATTTGAAAAAAAGTTACCAGCTGAAATGCATGTCCCTCATATATTGTACAGATACGTTACTACACTTCAGGTAAACCTGAGTAAGAGTAATATGAACTTGTAACATATTAATAGTTTGCCATTGAACTCAAGTTTTAACATATATTTCATTATTCAAAAATAATTGTGACGACAATATACATACTAGAACCACAATGACTTTGCAATGATGAGGCAATTTGGAATATACTTTAAAGTGAAACAGATACGTTACCATGATATCCCACTGAGAAACATTTACTATTACCAGTACTTAAAAGAAGGATCGCATTTATGCATTATTCAAATATGTGCTTTACAAAACTTAATATTTCAATATATTTGGCAAATATGTAAGTATATCTGAAATATTTTAGTTTTTTGACCAACAGATACGTTACCAACAGATACGTTACCAATATTTATTGTCTGAATCTTAATTGACGATTTTGCTCAATTTTGAAATGGTTTCATGTAAAAAATCACAGCATAACGTACGTGTAGCCAATAAATGATGCTTTGATCTCGATTTTATTGGAAAAGTTTAAACTGAAAATGTGAATCAGGAATTTGAAATTTAAGGATTAGTTCAGTTTTCTAGAAAATAAAATGTTGAAAAACAGGAAAGAAACATATAAATATTTACTGTTTTATTTCCTGTATAACTTCTGGTAACGTATCTGTTTATCATAGTAACGTATCTGTTTAGAAAGAGATTTGAGTACTGTTTAATATATATAACTAAATCTTCAACAAAACTTTGGTTTAAATAAGTAATATATGGTTAGGCAATATATAACAGCACTGTAACTTTATGGAAAAAAACATATTTAAGTATTTTTAAATGAATGCCCGTTAGTTTCTAAATTTTAGTCAGGGCCGTATCAAGATTTTCCGTCTATGGTAGGGATTGACTAATTGGATATAGCTCAAAATCTTGGAGGTGCACATATATATGGATTGATTATTACTAAGTTGGTATTTTTTAAGCGGTACCATTGTTTCTGATATAATTTTGTTAAATGTAGATAAGCACATGTAAGCTTACTCATATCACGAAGTATGACAAAATCAAGGATCGAGATTGTACCAGTATATAAAGAAAAGGTATATAGAAAAAATAAAGACAATTGAACAGCAAATGAACCAAAAAGACAACAGAATGTCAATTCACACTAGTCTATGTCAGAAACACTCACATAAATCTAGCTAATAAATATTCTAATTGAGGAGTGTCTTTATTCAAATGTTCTTGTTAAGTTCAATCTGTTTCTTAAAGTCAAAATGCTATTTGACTATTTGAAGATACACATAAAACAATAAATCCTAAAAAAAACTTTTAATGATATTGTGTGTTCTGTTTAATATCAAAAGCACTGGTTCAGACATATTATTTATTGGTCAGTTGTTTAAAAAACTTTATGGATATCTATCTATGTGGTCAGGGTTTTTCATTATTTTGTTCATAGAAGAACCACACTGGCCATAGCTTTCGCAGAAGCGGTGGGTCTACCGGTGCGGCGATGGAGATTTCGTCGCAGAAGCGGTGGAAAAACATGGCTGTCGGATAGATTTTTGCTGGTGTCGGTAAGTTTATGACTTATTTGTACGTTATGTTTTTATGTTCTACTGATAACACCTAGTGAGACTGGAGCCCACATATGTACTCTTCCAACTTATTACACGCATAGGGTGCAAATCATGACCAGTTATGCAAACACTTCTGTACAGTTTGACGAGGGGACGCCACTTTTGCCTAATTTTGTTTATAACACTACATATGTACTAAAAACTACCCCTAGATATACTGGCATCGCATCGTATGTATGATAATTACACAAAACAACCATATTTTGGAACTTTTTGAAATTGATATTACCATTTTAATAAAAGAATTGACAAAAATTGATTACAACGCAGACGGTGGTGGATTCGATTGCAACGCGGTGCGGTGGGCCCGATATCATTTATGTATTATTTTTAACGTTAAAGTCACAAACACTTAGGAGTTGAGCTCCAAACACCTAAAAATACAAATGAAATATATATTTGTTAATCCTAACACATATAGTTGTTATATATATATCAATGAAAGTAAATATACGCTTTTTTGAAAACAAAATGACTGTCAGATAATATTATGCTGTATATAAATGCGCTTTGAGTCAGCCTTGTTATAATCGGAGTCATTCGGGATAATGCCGGTTCTCACATTCATAGGGCACCGAATTTAAATACGACAGAGCTGAGTGCCACGCTTGAATTTGTTGAAATATTTTGTAAATAAATAAAACGGCGATAGTTTAAATTTTTTCACATTGTGTGTTTGTATATTGAAGATGAAGTTTGATATTGTTGAAAAAGAAAAATATGATGAAAATATATAATAAGTACCAGTAATATATGTTTAATAGATGACTCGTGTCACCTGTTGACAAAAGGATAATGCGAAAATATTGGAAATAGAATCAATTGCAAGTGATTTGAAGGATGTGCGATTTTTTTCTAACACATTTTTTTATCTTGTGTTTGACGTATAAATATTTACTTTTTCTTCAAAATAGCATATATATGTAAGTTTTATTGAAATATATGATAAGTATATGGGCTGGAATTAATAAATATACAATTATTAGGATTTTAAAGCAGCACGCCTCAATATTCATGTTTATTTTCATGAAAAGTTTGGAAATGTATTTATGTTTTACTTTTACCACGGTACATGTTCCTCCTTGTTAATTTGTGTCATCCTCAGTAGAGTTAAAATACAAACATAGAAATTTGATTGAAAATGTCTGGCAGAGCCAGACGTCTTTATTGTCTAAGAATAGATTATGATATAATCAAAAGATTAATCAGAAACTTCAAATACGCTTTCATATAGAAAACAATTGTAGCAAACGTTATAATAATAGATGACACAAAGTTGGACAACAAAACCACCAAACTCTCAGGTAAAATGTTAAAAATTCTAAGAAGCATGTATGAGGGTGTGAAATTATGTGTACGTAATAATGGCTCACTAACTGACTTTTTTGATAGTTACATGGGCTTGTTGTTTATTATGTTTATTAATGATATGCAAGATCACTTAGCTGACGATAGTATAGATGTTTTTACCATTGAGGAATTACAAATTTATTTGTTGTTGCTCCCAATTGTTACTGCTTTATTTTCTTACTCTGAACAAGGTTTACAAATTCTACTTAATAAATTGTATAATTATTGTAGGAAATGGGGTATTGAAGTTAATTCAGATAAAACAGTTGTAATGGTTTTTAGACAAGGTAATAGACCTTCAAATATGTCGCTTAAGTATGACAATAAAATTTTAAAACAAGTTAAAACATTTACTTATTTAGGAGTAACGCTATCATCTAATGGAAGTTTTTATCAAGCTCAAAAATCATTGTCTGCACAAGCTTTAAAGGCTCTTTATACTTTGAACTCCTTTTTTGATAATGTTAATTTAGATATTGAAGATAAATTAAAACTCTTTAATTCAATGGTATTACCAATTTTATGTTACGGATCTGAAATATGGGGTTTCCATAAATCTCCGGACATAGAACGTGTCCTTTTTAAAGAGAATTACGTTTAACTCTTTTAGATAATTATTATTACACATGGCCTAATATGAATAAATTCAATAAGCTTATGTCAACAACCAAAAGATCTGTTATAATTTAACTTGCAGAATTTGTCTATCTGGCTTTATAGAAGAGAAACGAGAGTGTTGTTGTATAATAAAATATGTATTTTAAACTATTTTTCATATTTTTGCTGTATATTATCAGATATGTTAAATATGACATGTCTTGTATTGTATGTGTTTATGTGTACTTAAAACTGCCCATATTTAGTGAAAACATGAACATGAAACATGAATTATATATTTTCATACTTTTCAATATTATATTACTTTTGTTAATATAACCGACAATTATGTGTGGCGAGAATCATGTATATATGTTTATGCTAATAAATACCTTGACTTTGACCAAACTGTCCAACCAAAGGAGGAACGACAGACCGTGAAAAGCAACAAAAACGAGAGAGCGATTCTGACTTAAAGATTACAATTACAATTTGCAAACAAAAATATACGATAATTTGAACGCGTGCATGTGCAATTCGCTCATAGGCCAATAAACAACATTTTCGTCTGCCTTTTTTTGTCAGGTATTTTGTAATATTTTATTTCAAAATGCATTCTATATTTTTTTATATTACATGCAGCCTATTTATAGCTTTGTACACGTTAAATAAAAATTTGATATAATTTAATGTTAACATGTAAAGTAATATTAAAATAATGAAATAAATAAAATAAAAAAATAGATAAAGCAATAAAGCTAAAGGTAGTGTCACTATCAACAGATCTCATCGTATCTCATCTCATCTTATTAATGTATCAAAATTTTATCACAAACTGTTCATAAGTAATAATAAAGTTCAAAATATATTTATGACCAATGTGTTAGTAATGCATAGTTAATGATGACTCTTGTGTGTTAAACTACAAAAACATTTTGATTTGCTAAATTGATAGATTAAATTCAATTAAAGCTATAATTAACATTTCAGCGATACATAGTTAACTTCAATATGTTGAACTAGTGTCCAAACTGGGATTCAATTTATCAAGACATTTTATAAGTTAAATGAATGCATAGTTTGTAAAGAAAATACAAACTTTAAGTATTTTTTAACTCAATTTATAAGTTTTAAAATTACCATTTAAGCACTGCATAGTTAACATGCACTCCAATATGTTAAACTAAAATCTAAAAAGGGATTTTTTTATAAAAACATATTGAATAAGGGTGCATGATGCATAGATTGAAAATAGAAAAAAAAAAATAATTAATGTATACATTATAATGAACTTTTAAACAACCCATACATAGTTATTGAATAAGTGTAAGTTCAATACTGAATTTATTGCACGAGTTTGAATAAAATTATATTATGCGAGCCTCTGGCGAGCCTAATATTAATTTTTCAACGAGTGAAATAAATTCAGTAATGAACTTACACGAATTTAATATTCTATTTATCATATACCAAAAATAAAGACCTTTTGAAACTAATAAGAGCCATTATTCATGAACGCGCCTATAGTATAACGCTAACATTTAACGCATCTTTACACTATGTTAGCATAACGCTAATGACATCACGTCAAAATATATGCACGGCCGTGCCATACCATATTTACGGAGACGCAAAATCGGCACGGGTGTGTGATAAATGTAGTTAACATACACCCCAATATGTTAAACTAGTATTTAAAACAGGGATTGTTTTATTAAAACATATTTATAAGGTTCATGATGCAAAAGAGCGTATATTTACTTTCATTGATATATATATAACAACTATAATGTGTTAGGATTAACAAATATATATTTCATTTGTATTTTTAGGTGTTTGGAGCTCAACTCCTAAGTGTTTGGTGACTTTAACGTTAAAAAATAATACATAAATGATATCGGGGCCCCACCGCACCGCGTTGCAATCGAATCCACCACCGTCTGCGTTGTAATCAATTTTTTGTCAATTCTTTTATTAAAATGGTAATATCAATTTCAAAAAGTTCCAAAATATGGTTGTTTTGTGTAATTATCATACATACGATGCGATGCCAGTATATCTAGGGGTAGTTTTTAGTACATATGTAGTGTTATAAACAAAATTAGGCAAAGTGGCGTCCCTCGTCAAACTGTACAGAAGTGTTTGCATAAACTGGTCATGATTTGCACCCCATGCGTGTAATAAGTTGGAAGAGTACATATGTGGGCTTCAGTCTCACTAGGTGTTATCAGTAGAACATAAAAACATAACGTACAAATAAGTCATAAACTTACCGACACCAGCAAAAATCTATCCGACAGCCATGTTTTTCCACCGCTTCTGCGACGAAATCTCCATCGCCGCACCGGTAGACCCACCGCTTCTGCGAAAGCTATGGCCAGTGTGAGAACTGTGAAACCGGTATGCCTAAAATACGAAAGTGAGATTTTTGACGAAAGTGAGCGAAAGTGACATTTAAAATAGTAATTATAACATTTTAATAGACTTTTAAAACAAACTTGCAGTTTGTGGACATATATTATTAGAAAATAATTATATTTATTAACAGAAATAATCATAATGATGATTTAATCGCTACTAATTTGCATAATTTCTAAACACAAGTTCTTATATCTTCCTTTCGCTCACATTGAAAAATATGAAAGTGACTTATAAAATATTAAATATTTTGTTTTAATTGAAATTATTTTATTCATTTCTGAAAACATGCATCTTTCAGCGCTATATTTGACATTTTTGAAGTCACTTTCGTATTTTTCAATGTGAGGGAAAGGAAGATCTTTTAACTTGTGTAATGCAAATAAAGGGCGGTTAAATCATCAGAATGATTATTTTTAAAAATAAATAGAATTGACTTCTGATATTGTACGTCTACAAATTAATTGCAATTTTAGTAATACATTCAATTTTAACAGTATATTTGATATTTTGTAAGCCACTTTCGTATTTTCAATGCGAGCGAAAGGAAGATCTCTGTATGTAACTTGTTTATAGAGATTATGCAAAATAAATTGCGATTTAATCATCATAATGATTATCTTTGAAAGTAAATATTATCATTTTCTGATATCATGCGTTCACTTTGTGCAATATTAGTAAAAATAATTTCAATTTAAACGGTATATTTTATATTTTATAAGTCACTTTCGTATTTTTCAATGTAAGCGAAAGGAAGATATAAGAATTTGTGTATATAAATTATGCAAATAAAAACCGAATAAATCATCATTATGATTATTTTTCATAATAAATATAAGTAATTTCTAATAATATACGTCTACAAGCTGCAATTTTATTGTAAAAGTCTATTAAAACGTTACAATTAATATTTTAAAAGTCACTTTCGCTCACTTTCGTCAAAAATCTCACTTTCGTATTTTAGGCAAACCCCTGTGAAACAGATACTTTACTATGATTTAATACTTGTTTCCACTTAGCGGAATACATTTATACTGTTAAGTAAATCCGAGCTACATTGTGCCAATAGATAAGTATGGAGCATCAGTATTTTTATTGACCTAAAATGCTTTTATAAGTAACTCATGTATTTGGAATAAACAAGTCTGATTAATAAGTAACATTTTCATCAGCCTAGGTTCACAAGCTATTCTTAGACGTAGATTTTTTTAAATTTAAATTGCATAATATTTTGTAATATATACTGGTGCTATAATGCTGAAAAAATAATAATAAATTTCTAAATCGTGTATATTCATGCTAATTATTTCTATCTAGTCTCTGGAAGCAATTGGAAAAATGGTAACGTATCTGTTTTTGTACAAATCTCGAATTCTTGGTAACTTAATTTCAGGAAATATTACAAGTTTTTTGGTGAAATGTTAAAAGAACCAGTATGTGTTCAATGTTATACACGAGTTGTGCCAACTAAAAAAGGTGTCTAGGTAAATATTCACAAATTCGAAAACCTAGCTAAACGCCGTTTTCCGGTACTTTCTGTACACAGCTCTGGGGAATTCACCTAATGGAGTGTAATAGCGAACTCGATGTTTTCGGCTTTTTTTTTTTAAATTAAATGGAATAAAACAGTTATTTCTTTATAATAAAAATAATTGAAAATCATTGTATAAATAATTCCATACAAAAAAATAAAGTAAATACACAAGTTCACGCTGAAAATAACCTTATTGATTCCACTATGTCTGTTTAAATTTTATTGATTTTCATTATAAACAATTTATTTTTTACAAAAACTTGCAATAGATATTAAAGGAATATTGATGTCACGGTTCAGAACTGTTCACTATTTAGGGAGAAGATGTGTAAGCGGCCGGATAGCTCAGTCGGTAGAGCCGCGGAACGGTATTCCGAGGGTCCCGGGTTCGAGTCCCGGTCAGGCTGCACATTTTTCTCACCCTGTGACATTGATAATTTTCAAAATCATCAATTTTTTTACCTTAAACGGTAAAATAATGATAGAAAAATAGAAATATCATGTAACTGTGTTATGTACTTCATTTGGTGTAATTCCCCAGAGCTTAATCCGCAACGTACCGGAAAACGGTGATTAGCTAGGTTTTCGAACAGGTCAATTCGCAAATGTCAATTATTCACTATTACTTACAGCTTAATTTGAATGTTTAGTGGAGAATCAATGTATAGCAATTAGCAAATTTTACAAATCTAAAATTTCAGCATAATTAATCTTTAACTAGGTGTTTTCCACTCGCTTACCTGTGAGCCTTTCTTTACAAGTTTTTCGATTACAAATGGTGGAATTTTACAAAGGGACTTAATAATTCGGTTTCTATAAAGATTCGCCCCACTGACAATTCGCTCTAGTTTTTTTGGTGTTTTTTTTTTTTTATTATTCATTTGGAATGAAAAATTTACATGGTTTGGGTATTTTTACATACATTTTATATAGAGAGAATTAATTTAATTTGGAGGTAGAATAAGAAAAAAAGTCAGTTAAGACTGGGACAGAAAATAACCATTTTTAGTCTCAGACTTAGACTATGAACATACATCATGTAATAATAAGCAGGGTATTTCAAATTTGAAAGACCCAGGTTATATTAATAACTAATAATTACTTATCTTATTTGTATACCTTTATTCAGCTTTAAAATTATGAGTAATGAATAAGATTGATATTATAAAATAAGTGATTATTGATAATTTATACATACTTATTTGTTACTTTTAACTCAGATAGGTTGGTATGCATTGTTGACAATGGTATTTATTTTCTAGTTACCTTCTGTTTATGTATATAAAGGTAATGTTGTCTGAAAATAAAAAATTAATAACTCAAGGTCTTAAACTTAAAATGATGTTTTATTTCAGTGCAATGTACTACAAACTGGGGAAAAAAAATCTCATCAAAGACAAAAAATATACTTCTTGCATATCACACTGGCGTGGGGGGTGCCAGATGAGTTGCGTATTATACAATGACATGCTTAGAATGACATAACTTACCATAATGAATGAAGTTGTAATTTCATGCATACACTGTTGTAAGCAAAAAGTTATATGGGTATAATGACAAATTTCCATGAAAATTGTTTTATTACGGTAAAAAATTGAGATAATGACATACGGTAGAATATGCAAGGAAATATATCTGACATTTGTTTTCAGTTCTGTTCCTCAGGAACCCCTTGGGCAGTTATTCAGCCAGCTTAGTTATGGCCCAATGGGAATGTCCCCTTTGGGCGGAATAATTTTAAATCCAAAACCGGGCCCTTTTTAAAATATTTTTAAATCTTTCTTAAAGTTATTTTGACCATGATGATCATTGCAATGGAGCAAATATACTGCAGCCAGGTTATAACGCTAGCAGATATAGCTCTAATCTCACTATGATGCACACTGTCCTTGCCTCCCCTCAAAAAAGTCGTATTTCTTGCAGATCCTTTTTTGTCATGTTTATTGATATGTGCCCTATCCACTATAACGCTTGTTCAATGTATTAAACAGTCAAAATAACGTCAGTCTGTGTGAGCGCAAGTGTGGAAGCATACACATGTTAGCAAATTATCAATAATCTGGCGTATATCGTCACCTTGGTGGAAAAACATGTAAATCGTTACACGGAGGAAAATCATCAGTAGAGCAAATCATTATTAATTAATTGAACCCTACAAATTGACAGTATCTATTGTCAGGTATTCAGTGGTCTTTGGAGACACAAGTACTATTAATAAGTTGGCCATTGTTATTTGGAATTAACAATAACTTAATTGCTTATATTAATGTGAGAGTCCTGAGTGTGATTTATGATGAATTAATGTAAAAGATGTTCCCAATAGTATCTTATTTTTCACATAGGCAAAGAAGAGTCAAACAAGTGAACAAAATCACTAGAAGATGTTTCTTGCCAAATATCTAAGCTCTAGCTCTTTGGGTTATAAGATAGAATTTTTAAAAAGTTTTTTCTTTTGGTTGCCATGGCAACCAGAGTTCTGCATGGAATTAAATTCTTTGAACACTTTTGAAAGGTGACCACCAAAAAAACATTCCTGTGAAGTTTGGATGAAATTGGTTTATGTGATGTTGTTTAAAGTAAACGTTTACAGACGCCGGACGGACAGACACCGGAGGAAAAGAGATCACAAAAGCTCACCATGTGACTTTGTGACAGGTGAGCTAAAAAGAAAAAGGAGGGAAAATTTTTCAGAACATGATTCAATAATATTGATATTGATCACTTTTAAAATGCATTTTTTTTTAAAATTAAATTCAATCTGGGATGTACTATAACGTATCGTATGTTCCAGATTCAATCAAAAATTATAATTTTACAATGAAATTTCTTTTCTAACAATTTCATTGCTATCACACCACGTATGTTTTGATTCAATGTTTTACCTACCTAGAATATACTACAAGTATATAGTCTTCATCAGATGTTCAAACGTCTCTAACGGTTTTCAAAATCAAAGACAGACTATTTTCGTGAAGATTTGATTCCCCTTATCATGCATTCGCATGTAAAAAAAATACAGAAAAAATCATCGCTTTCAAATCATTGGATAACTCCTGAATGTTCTCTGTGTGACCATCAGGTTTTATTTGGTTTGTTTTTAGACAAAAATGTTTCTTTTTTCATATATTAAGATAAACAGTACTTAAGCATACATGTATTTCCAAAACTAGATAAATTATAGTTTATTTCATTATCTTGAGCATATAATTAATATAATTAAATTACACTCTATTAATATGACCCAGACATGATATTTTATTTCTCAAAAGCTTTTACTTTTGCTGTACTTTTATAGTTCAAAAACAAATTCTTATTGACCAATTTAACCTGAACTTTATTTTTCTTCGGTTACCTTTTGACAACGTCTAAAATTAAAATGATTCTTTCTTTTGTATGGAAGTAAAATTCCACTTTGCCTTTTATGACATTTTTTTCACATGATTAGCTTCTTTCATCAGATAACAACCATCTCACATGCTCTAAAACCATTATTTAGATCTTATTAACAATCAAATTTCCCTTTCAGAAGAAGTAATATTTTAATATTTCTGAGACAGAATGTGCCTTCAAAACTATTTACATAGTCAAGTATTGTAATCCAAATTACAAAACACAAAAATTTAGGCTTGCATTCGCTTTAATTACAATAAAAGAAAACGATTCACGATTACCAATTACAAATCACCATTGCACCATCCCTGTTTGTATTTCTGATAAACATTTCTAGATATACATGTATATGTCTCTCTTTCATTGTATGATTTTTTTTACAATTATATGGAGGATATTAAACGAGTGTAGGTTCAATACTAAATTTATTGAACAAGTTGAATAAAATCATAAATTTGTTTTTGAATGAGATCAATAGATTTTGTTTTAAATCTACTTAAGAAATAATATATCCCAAACTGTGATTTTATCGCTCAATAACATCACTGTTTGGAGTTCGGATGCGAGGAAATATATCACGAGGGCGTAGCCCGAGTGATATAATGATGCGCATCCGAACGACAAACAGTGAAGTTATCCAGCGATAAAATCACCGATTTGGATATATTATTTCGATTCTAACACGACATAAACCAATAAATGCTGTCATACCTGCTATAAAGCAAAATTGCGCCTGATTTGTTTCCGTACTTATTGTCAGCGCGTCGGATTTTATAGTGGTTACGTCACATGTATAATGATTACGTCACATGTCTAAATATAGAACGTCAAACAGTGACTCTATTGCATAATAACACACACTTTCGGTTCCTCTATGTTCAATAGGGGAAAATGCGGGTCGTGTTAGAATTGAATATAACATTCTAATCTATTTATTACATATATATAAAATAGGAAGATAAACTATTAAAAATTGTCATTTTACATTTAAACGCTTATAGTGTAACGCTCACAACACTTTATTCATCTTTAGCACATATGACCACAAGTTAAAGTGTTATTTTACTAGTGTAATTACGTTTATTAAATGGCTCTATCACACTCCACGGTTTATGTGATAAAATGAATTTTTGTTCAACTGATTACTGAATTCATTTTAAACACAGGGGAAATCTACCTATTGTCTATAGCAGACAGAAGCTAAATTTGGACCCAAAATAAGTCATTAAAAACACAAAAGCTGTCTATATAGTTTATTAAAAAGAAGGTTGACACTTATCACAAACAACAGCATTTAGCAACACTAAGGGAAAAGCTGTAAATATACACGAAAAAGGATTTATAAAACAAATTATCAGCAAACAATAAAAGTGAAAACAATTTTTGTAAGTTTAAGCACATTTATCCAAAAACTGGATGTTTTTATACTATAACAATGGACTGTCTAGCAATGACTGTCTGTGTGCGAACTTTTAACCATGAACTGCCTGTTTGAAGTCTTAACCATGGTCTGTTTGTTTTTAAACTTTAACCATTGCCTATCTGTTTTTAAAGGTCTTTTTTTAACTTTAACTATGGCCTGTCTTTTTTTTAATTTTAACAATTGCCTGTTGTTTTTTTTTTAACTTTAACCATGGCCTGTCTGTTTTTTAACTTTAACCATGACCTGCCTTTTTTAAATTTTAACCATTGCCTGTTTTTTTTTTTTTAACTTTAACCATGGCCTGTAAGTTTTTTAACTTTAACCATGGCCTGTCTTTTAATGTTAACCATGGCCTGTCAGTTTTTAAACTTTTACCATGGCCTGTCCGTTTTTTAACTTTAACCATGATCTGCCTTTTTTAAATTTTAACCATTGCCTGTTTGTTTTTTTAACTTTAACCATGGCCTGTAAGTTTTTTTTAAACTTTAACCATGGCCTGTCTTTTTTTAAACTTAACCATGGCCTGTCTTTTAACTTTAACCATGCCTGTCAGTTTTTAAACTTTGACCATGACCTGTCTGTTTTTTAACTTTAACCATGACCTGCCTGTTTTTAACCTTAACCACATGTGGCCTGTTTGTTTTTAATCTTTAACCATGAACTGTCTGTTTTTAAACTTAAACCATGGCTGTCTGTTTTTTAATTTTAATCATGAACTGCCTGTTTTTAGACTTTAACCATTAACAGCCTGTTTTTAGACTTTAACCATGGACTGCCTCTTTTTAAACTTTAACCATGAACTGCCTCTTTTTCAACCTTTAGCCATGAACTGCTTAACAATGGACTACCTGTGTATGAACTCAGACCAGCTGCCTGTTTTTAACCTTATTCATGGAATAACTATTTTTAAACTTCCTATTTTCCTTCCACATACATGTATGATGCACTTAACAGTAAGTTGAATTACTTTGTGCTATTAAAAACAATCTGTTTTTACAACCATTTCGGAGAAAACTTAAAGTCCAATTTTCCTTCTTTCGGTATAAAGTCCACCTTTACATCTATTGCACTACTTTCAGAACTACACCTTGTTTTCTGGTTGTTATAAAACAAATGGACACCTTGTTTTGAATGATAGTCCCATACAACTTTTTCTCCAATTTTGATTGGCTGTTTTGGTCCTGTTGTGATCACATGACTATTTCCAAAATCAAACTCCACCCACATGGCAACGCCATTGCATGGTTCTTTGCTGTAAAATATTAACAAATATCATAACAAATACCATTAAGCTTTATGAGCATGTAAACAAAACCTGTTTGAGAGACCCATGGCAATACCCAAGAATATTCTCAATTTAAGTATTGTATTACACTCAAATTATTCTTGAATAGTTATGAATTTTCATTGTTTAAACATTATTTATTTAAGCTTGTTTTGAGAATAGAGCTTGAACCTACTTTTAAGTTCAATTCCTGAAACTTACAAGTGACGCTTTTAGTTTAAATTTGATTGCGAAAACAAGTTCATGTAACTTATATCAATAGTTCGCTTCCTGGAATTAACCAGTACTGGTGTCATATGAAGAAACATGGTCGTGACCCAAGTAGGGCTTAAACCATGATCCCTTGGTTGATAGGCAGACACCTTAACCACAAGGCCACTGCTCCCCAGTAACGCTTATGCATTAGTGCCTGTAATGGTTGCATGTCATTCGCTTTTTTGGCAACCAAGAGATCTAAATAAATTTGTCAAAAAGCTAAAAATTTGTCCAAAGGACATGGCTTTCTGGACATTTAACTGTTTGGTCAGTCTAAGGATGGACATTGGGAAAAACTACACGCACCCCACCACTAAGCCATGGCATAAAAAACAGACAAGAAAGAATGTTTTAGTATCAAACAAAACTAACCTTGCAACATTAAGACAAATACACCTGTCTTCAGGTAATGTGTCAGTCATTGACTTAGTAAAGTCTATGTTTAACACTTGTTGCTGATTACCGGCTGCTGTACAAGGATACTCCCACAGTGGATGCGGTTCTACATTCTCATCTACTTCCTCTGAGCTTTTCTGAAATAAATAAACAGTCATTTGCATAAACAAACAGTCATGTGCATAAACAAAAGTCATGTGCATTAACAAACAGTCATGTGCAAAACAAACAGTCATGTGCAAAACAGTCATGTGCAAACAAACAGTCATGTGCTTAAACAAACAGTCATGTGCATAAACAAACAGTCATGTGCCTAAACAAACCAGTCATGTACATAAACAAACAGTCATGTGCATAAACAAACAGTCATGTGCAGTCTTTATTACAAATGTACATGTATTGATACTTTTATCACCAAGGCAACAAAAGCTGTGAGATTTATCTTTAAAATAATCTTTTTAGCCAATTCTCTCTAACTTTTTATAATACTACAGTAAACTTCACAAAAATTTTTGGCCCGAATTTTGCCCTTCTTTATTTAATATAAAAAATTACGGTTACAGCGAACACGGTTATAAGGAATTATCGCTTATAAGGAACTAATTTTTTAGTCCCAATGCCATTAAAAGTACAGAAAAATACACTTTTATAACGAACTCCAAAATCGGCTGTCCGTAAACAGATCAGACATTTTCTACTTTCGTTTTCATCGACACAGATTAAAACTTGGCCGAATGTACCGTTTATTGTTGTATGCAGTTCAACACAGTTATGAAAATAAATTTGTATAGCAATACGTAATAGGTATTTTTAGCATGAGTTCTTGTCACCAAAATAAAACGATTATCCAATTTATCCTATTACTTTTTTTCTTTAAAATTATTGCCCGAGGAAAATAATTATGATTATTTGCAATCGGTTTTCAACATAAAAACGCATGCTATTTCTTGAGTAAAATCCATTGAAAAGTACGCTTGGTTGAATAAAAAGAGATCTGCATCTATCTTGAGTAAAAGTCACCCATAAAATATATATCGAAAGCTTGTTTATTCTTTATAATGGAAAGAAAACGAAAAGCGCTGAGTTTAGAAACAAAATATGATATTTTACGAGAAATTGAAAAAGGCAGGAAAACTAAGACTGAAATAGCAAAGGATTTTCAAATTCCAAAAAGTACACTCTCGGGTATTGTGTCTAAAAAGGAAATCATTCTACAGGAGTATCAAACGTCAACATCCTCACCGAAACGGAAGCGACATCGTTCCGGAAAATACGATGATGTGGACTCGGCACTTTTTGAGTGGTTTAAAGGTGCCAGAGCCAGTAGCATGCCAATCAGCGGCATTATTCTTCAAAAGAAAGCTGATGACCTCGCTAAAAGTCTCGGCCATATGGACTTCAGGTATGTGAATTTCTTATTTATTTTGTCTTAGTGAAGTGATAAAAATGAAAAAAAAAAAATTAATTCAGAATCAGTTAATTATAAAGTAAAAATACACAATTCTAATTAGCATGCGTTTTGGAATTTTAAAATCCCTTGCTATTTCAGTTGTACGGGCTAAAATAGACATATTTAATGGAAATGTATTCGTTTGTTATTTTTATTTTAAGTGCTTCGGGAAGCTGGGTAGAACGTTTCAAGGGAAGGCACAACATTGTTTCTCGTGCTATAAGTGGAGAGAGCGGAATCGTTGATTCATCGGTGACTGATGAATGGAAGGAGCGAACTTTGCCTGCCCTGCTGAAAGATTTCTCCCCTAAAAACATATTTAATGCTGATGAAACGGGGCTCTTCTACAAACTTATGCCATCATACTCTCTTAATGTCCGTGGTGAAACCTGCACTGGAGGAAAAAAAGGCAAAGAAAGATTAACGTTCTTAGTTGCTTGCAACATGGATGGATCGGAGAAGCTTAAACTCGTTGTTATTGGCCGATTTGCTAATCCCAGATGTTTTAAAGGTGTGAAGTCCTTACCTGTGACTTACCTTGCCAATAAACGGGCCTGGATGACAGGGAAACTTTTCTCTGACTGGGTGCTACAACTTGACAGAAAGTTTTCATCTCAATCGAGAAAGGTGAGATTTGCATTATATTTATAATAAGTTAATAAATCAACTCGTTTCAGTACGATCAATTTATTATAAAAGAATGACAACTTGTAAATTTAATTAATACAATGTATCTTAGCATATTGTGCTTTATATAAATTAAGCAACAGTAATGAGGATATTAGTTCAAGCCATTATGGAAAAGCTTTTGAAAAAATGTTTTAATCTGCTTTACAGTATTTTTTTCGGTATTAATAACACGTTATACTATTTGAATTCGATATATTTTTTACAGGTATTACTGATTGTGGACAACTGTGCTGCTCATCCTAAATTGACTGGGTTAAAGTCGATAACTTTGGCTTTTTTTCCGCCGAACACCACATCGGTTTTACAACCTTGTGACCAGGGCATTATTTACAACTTCAAATGTAAATACAGACAGCGTATGGTGGAACATATCATTGATGTAAGCAAATTGTAAACACCTATAACAATGCATCAATCAGTGCACTACAAAGCCTGTCTCCAGGAGGTGCGAATATCTTGGCAAACAATGTATAGAAATCGTATCATTATTAATGACCTTTTCAACAGATATTAAACACTGCTATTTTTTGACATCTATTAATTGACAAATACAAACTGATACAAATTTTTTTAAGTAAAGTTTGTTTACATCTAAAAGAAATTACTCTCTATTTATATTGGTAATACAGTATCTTATTTCATACAGCTACATAAAATATCTTTAAATGGGAACAATGAAAACATATCTCATAATAGCGCTTTCTTTTACTTCAGTCATACGATAGAAAGAAAGAGCCGGGCATCAACGTGCTTGTAGCCATAAGATACGCATTTGCAGCATGGAGAGATGTTTCACCAACTGTTATTATGAAATGCTTTAGAAAATCTGGGTTCATCGCAGAAGAGGAAACCATGGACGATGATGACGACATGCCACTCGCACAAATGATAGAAAATATGAGAGATGAAATTCCCCTTGCTCGTCTGCGGACAATAACAAACACAGACACTTCATTTAATGATATCTTGCCTGCAGAGGAAAATGAAACAATAACTGAGGCAAAAAATGATTCTGATATTGTAGCTGATATATTAGGAACAAATAATGACGATGACTGTCAATCATCCGAAGACGAGAGCTATTTAGATGATCTGCCGGTTGTGTCAAAAAATGAAGCTATTGATTGTTTGCACAAGATTAGAACATACTTTGAGTCCAATGCACATGTTGAAGAAACAGTTTTTAAAAAAATATTGGATATTGAATTTAACTTGAAGAGTTGTAAACATTCCCAAACTAAAATTAGCGACTTCTTCTCAGCAAAGTGATTTTTTGTGCATGATATTCTATTGTTAATAAATAACAATATTGCATATATGGTACATATAATATAATTATGTTATAAATATATTTATATATAAAAATATATTAAAAAGAAACAACACTGCAATTATTCCTTTTTTCTTTATTGAAACAATATAAGGGAGACAACAATGACGAACCAAGAGTTATTTCTCTTAATCAAATGCTCTTCAAAATGGAGGATAATGGTAAACAATTAGTTCGTTATATGTAAAACTGTTCGCTATAAAAACTTCTGATATAAGGAACTAATTCGCTATATGCTTACAAGGAACTCCGGATATAAGGAACATATTTTGAATGTCCCGATGAGTTCGCTATAAGCGGAGTTTACTGTTTACTGTATAAGGATCTTACATCGGCTGCCACTACAGCAAAGAATATCTAGCTAGAGTAACTGTTTACAGCAGTAACAGGTTTTTCTAGCACCAGCATAATCCTATCTGATATGCAAGAATTCTATTTCTGTCACCAAAGGAACAAAATTTGTTACTTTTATTTTAAAAATGATTTTTCTAGCTGAGTATCTTTTACTCACTCTCAAACAAGAAGCATTTAATTTAATTTTATTATTGTGAAAACATATAAGTAGCTATAGAAAGCTTACTCTGAAATTGTTATAATTTCAGTTAAGAAAGATTTGCATGCATTTATCCATCTATGAAAAACTAGAATTTACCTGAATAATCTTATCAAATTCTTGTATGTTAAAGCCCTCACAAATTCCAACATCTGCCCGGATCTTCCATAAATCTACATAATTTACAGCTATGGCATATATTGTCATTTTCCCTGGTAACACTTTACATTGGTCTGACAAATGGTTCCCGAACTGCTGACTTAGGTACCAGTAACACATATTATCCCATGGAAGAAGAGATGATTGAAATACTGGTTCCCCTATTATAATGTCAATCTGAAATGAAAAGAATAGGTATGCCAGGTACCAAAAACACAAATTATCTCTTGAAAGAAGATAAGATTGAAATACTGGTTCCCCTATATGTCAATATGAATTCTAACACTTACGTGATTTTGTCACTATAGACAAAGAAGGAAAAACACTGGTGTTAAACTGCCAATAAACACCTGTTAGGGACTACTTGTATATGCGCTGTTATGTTTTCACCCTCGATTGTATAGTTTACAAAGCATTTTAAAGCAACAATTAAAAGCATTTTTATTTAAATTTTCATTTCGTATAATGTTTTCTCTTCATACAATACCGAAATAATATCTCACATACACTAACGCCACATATTAGATCCATATCAGCTAATAAATATTTTGACAACACGGCGCCAATCCGTAAGCAGCGTAATGACGTCATCCTAAGTAAACAACTCATTCATAAACAAGCTGACGTTATTTCATACATACAAGAATGATAAATGCGGCACTGATGTAAACACAATACGACGTAAGTTTTTAATGTTGAAAACTTGATAAAATAACGTGTTTTTTCTTATTATTTCTTTTGTTTAATAATTTCTCTATCTTCGCAACAGTAGGATGCGAAAATCGAACAGCGTTATACGAAAATCGGCACCGGAAGTTATTTCCGCTTGAAAAATAACATTAGTGATTTTCCTTATTTCATCGTGTTAGAATCGAAATAAGATCGGCCTGAGAGGTGTATATCGGCTATTTAACACCGGTTTTGTCGTTTTGATACGACAAAATTAACCACTCAGGCCTACGGCCTTCGTGGTCAATTCCTACGCATCAAAACTCCAAACCGGTGTTAAATAGCCGATATACACCTCTCAGGCCGATGTTATTTCTTAAATGAAAAGAACAGATAACAGTCAAATACCAGAAACAGACTATCCAAAGGCATAATAGAAGATTGAACGAATCATGTACATGTATCATAACACTTACCAACAATATCCTTATACAATTCTTTTGTGGTTTTTTTTCATGTATGATACTGAATACTATCAACATAATTATTTATTATATTATTACAGATCTTCCATTACAGAACAATTCATTTCAAGTTATAAATGTATTGACTTTCACTTATATACTTACCATATAATTTTGGATGGGCATAATGCCACTTAACCCATTACTTCATATACACGCCTTTTAACGCCTTTTTCACCCCCCCCCCCTTTTGTTGTCTCAAATGATGAAAAAATGCCTTATTTAGGCCCCAAACACTTGTTTTTGTTTGAGAAATGGTGTTAAAAAAAGTGACCTCTTTTTCGGCGCGGCCCCCCAACCAAAAGATACATCAGGGGGTTGCCAGAAGGGGGATGTGCCCCCTTCTGTTTTGGGGGTTTGAAGGGGGGCGGAGTCCCCCTCATCGCCAAGAAAAATTTTGGACTTGTGAGAGGCTGTAAATGACCCCAGATTGATCATAAGGTAACGTGTAACCAACGCTGAAAAGCATTTGACTCTATCTCAATCCATTGAGAAAGTGCAGCACTTTGAAATCAATTTTGATGGAAAAAATCAACTCAAAATAGTGATTTTTGGCAATTTTGAGATGTCCCCTCGTTGCCATGGTAACAGAAAATTAAGCCTGAGCATGTTGTTTCAAGTGCAATGGTCCAGTCAACATTTGTGCCAAGTTTGATTAGTGTTGAAGCAGTTTTTATAGTATTATAGCAATTTGAACTTGTAACGGGAGACTTTTCAATGAAAACAGCCATTTTTCACAAAATGCTCATGAAGTAATGGGTTAATGAAAAAAATAAAAAAATCTACAAAACAACAATTTTTCTTCAAATTTATATGACAGGCCATGTTTAAACATGAAAAAACGCGATTTAGGGTAATTTCAAGTATTTTCATCATTTTCAGTTAAAACCCATTACTTCATATACATGCCTTTTAACGCCTTTTTCACCCCCCCCCCCCTTTTGTTGTCTCAAATGATGAAAAAATGCCTTATTTAGGCCCCAAACACTTGTTTTTGTTTGAGAAATGGTGTTAAAAAAAGTGACCTCTTTTTCGGCGCGGCCCCCCAACCAAAAGATACATCAGGGGGTTGCCAGAAGGGGGATGTGCCCCCTTCTGTTTTGGGGTTTGAAGGGGGGCGGAGTCCCCCTCATCGCCAAGAAAAATTTTGGACTTGTGAGAGGCTGTAAATGACCCCAGATTGATCATAAGGTAACGTGTAACCAACGCTGAAAAGCATTTGACTCTATCTCAATCCATTGAGAAAGTGCAGCACTTTGAAATCAATTTTGATGGAAAAAATCAACTCAAAATAGTGATTTTTGGCAATTTTGAGATGTCCCCTCGTTGCCATGGTAACAGAAAATTTAAGCCTGAGCATGTTGTTTCAAGTGCAATGGTCCAGTCAACATTTGTGCCAAGTTTGATTAGTGTTGAAGCAGTTTTTATAGTATTATAGCAATTTGAACTTGTAACGGGAGACTTTTCAATGAAAACAGCCATTTTTCACAAAATGCTCATGAAGTAATGGGTTAAATATGAAATACACCTATCAATATTGTCATTTCATCGGGTTTTTTTTGGTTTTTTGCCTTATTTTATAGCTGAAATTCGGTCATATTCCCCATTGAAAATAGTATATTATTTTCCCAATCCAAAGGAAAAAATTCCCAATTGAATGTTAAAAAATAACAAGAAATGTGTCCATAGGACACGGATGCCCCCACACGCCACTGTTCTGTCAATCTTATGACTCTAGGTCAAATATTTTTTGCACTACATGTGCCACAAGTTGAAAACTAAAAATCAACAAAGGGCCATAATTCTGTTAAATTTGGTCGCAGCAAAAATTTCTTCCTTTACTACCATCTACACATTAAGGTTGTTAATCCCTGGAAGTTTAAGCAAAATCTGCCATCCGGTTTAAGAGGAGTTGCGTTCACAAAATTTCTACATAGTATATAGTGAAAAAATCAACAAAGGGCCATAATTCTGTTAAATTTGGTTGCAGCAAAAATTCCTTTCTTTACTACCATCTACACATTTACTACCATCTACACATTAAGGTTGTTCATCCCTGGAAGTCTAAGCAAAATCTGCCATCCGGTTTAAGAGGAGTTGCATTCACAAAATTTCTACATAGTATATAGTGAAAAAATCAACAAAGGACCATAATTCTGTAAAATTTGGTCGCAGCAAAAATTCCTTCCTTTACTACCATCTACACCTGTAGGTTGTTCATCCCTGTAAGTTTAAGCAAAATCTGCCATCCGGTTTAAGAGGAGTTGCGTTCACAAAATTTCTACATAGTATATAGTGAAAAAATCAACAAAGGGCCATAATTCTCTTAAATTTGGTCGCAGCAAAAATTCTTTCCTTTACTACCATCTACACATTAAGGTTGTTCATCTCTGTAAGTTTAAGCAAAATCTGCCATCCGGTTTAAGAGGAGTTGCGTTCACAAAATTTCTACATAGTATCTAGTGAAAAAATCAACAAAGGGCCATAATTCTGTTAAATTTAGTCGCAGCAAAAATTCCTTCCTTTACTACCATCTACACATTAAGGTTGTTCATCCCTGTAAGTTTAAGCAAAATCTGCCATCCGGTTTAAGAGGAGTTGCGTTCACAAGATTTCGGGACGTACAGACGGACGGACGGACTGACGGACGGACGGACAAGTGCAACGCTATATGCTCCCACATTGTGGGGGCATAAAAATAATAACAAAATGTAAAATCCTTGAAAACAAGGCCTTCTTCACTGTTATGGTGCTTAAATGTATTAAGATGTTGTCCTAGACAGTGACTCTTTGCATTCATTTAATCACTGCATAATTTAATTCATGCATTTTTTCCCATTTTTTAACAAAACATCACTGAAATTCCCAATTCCATGGGTATGGGTCATGTTCCTGGAAAAAAAACCTGCATTTACCTTTTCTGGTATATCTGTTTCTCCTATATCTTCAGGTAATTTATCTAGAACAGTAACACTATCTTGTAGTTTGTTATGTTTTATGAACTCTTTAATCACCCGCTTACACATGTGGTTTGTTTCTATTGTGTAGACATGTTTTGCACCAAGTCGAGCGGCAATCAGTGGTAACAGACTGCCATCACTTATACACAGACAGGTGCTTTCTTCTGATATATTCTGAAAAAGGAAAAGAAATCTTTCCCATATATTCTAAAAAAGAAAAACAAAATTTTCTGATATATTCTGGAAAAGAAAAAAACTTTCTGATATATTCTGGAAAATAAACCATCTATTTCATTGAAATAATTATGATTCAGGTGGACCCTGTCAATAAGGATGGCAAAGTACACAATAGATAAAATAAGGAAAACAAGCAATAGTATTGCAAGCAATCCATAAGTCCCTTACCGGTTAGAACCCCATCAACATGCTGAAGGGCCATTGGCCATTCACTAGTGTTTCAATTTTTCTCTATTTTAAGTAAATTTGTTGGAAAAGTTCTTTAAAAGTGATCACAGGAAACAGTTTTTATGAACAGACAGACAGACGGACTGAAGGACACTCTAAAGTTAATATTTGAAACATCCCTGTTACCAAAATATAGCATTTTAAAAGCAAAATTCTTAAAGAGGAGATAACTCTTGAATTAAAGATGCAATTTCATAAAAAAAATTCAGCTCTTTTTGACTAATCACAAATATTGTTATATTTGCCATGTTTTAAGCCTATTTGTTGCCAAGGCAACTGATATTTTTTCAAAATAGGAAGAACAGATAAGACATGCATAATCTCAAGACTGCTATCTACCCATATGTCAAGTTTCATAAAAATATTTCCAGTACTTTTTGGGTTTTCACTGGATTTAGTTTATGTGTAAAATTTGCCATTTTTTCAGTCTATGTGTTATAGCAACCAGAATTTTCAACATAGGAAGAAAAGAAAAAGACGTGCATAATCTCAAGACATCCATCTACCCATATGTAAAGTTTCATAAAAATATTTCCAGTTCTTTTTGCGTTATCACTGGATCCAGTTTATGTGTAAAATTTGCCATATTTTCAACCTTTTTGTTGCCATAGCAACCAGAATTTTCATCATAGGAAGAAAAGAAAAAGACGTGCATAATTTCAAGACTGCCATCTACTCATATGTCAAGTTTCATAAAAATATTTCAAGTACTTTTTGCGTTATCGTGGGATCCAGTTTATGTGTAAAATTTGCCATATTTTCAGCCTATTTGTTGCCATAGCAACCAGAATTTTCAACATAGGAAGTAATGAAAAAGACGTGCATAATCTCCATACTGCCATCTATCCATATACCAAGTTTCATAAAAATATTTTCAGTACTTTTCAAGTTATCGCGGGATCCAGTTTTGTGGACGGACGGACGGACAGACGGACGGACAGAGGGTAAACCTAAAGTCCCCTCCGGTAAACCGGTAGGGGACTAAAAAGCTGTCATCAGGACTCTTCCATGGTTAATCAAACAATAAGCAGTGTACTCCACTTTCCAAGTGCTGAATAGTAAACTTCCTATTTTTTAGAAAAAGAGGTAATTTAGATTAAAGGTCACCTTGACCAAAAAATTGTTGTGGCAGATAGAACTTAAAAAACATACTAAGGCCATTAACAACTTCAACTCAAAGGCAAACTGTTACAATTTTTTTGTTTTTCTACATTCAAGTAAAACTATTGATCTAAGATTTCTGTTTAAGTAAAACTATTGATCTAAGATTTTTGTTTATTTGTCCCTATGCAACCTGCCCAGGTCTAAACATATACCTTTTTCAGGACGTCAATAAAGATTTTATTCCTGTCAGGATCATTAATCATGCCCATCCTTGTTCTTCCGTAGGAAATATGAGCGCCACATCTACATATAGGACGTTCCTCTGGACAATTTTCTTTTCTAAAAAAAAAAATAACAGGAATTTTTTAAGATCAAATAATTTTTTAAATCAAATATTGACAAATCTGCAGTTCATTTAAACTGAGTAAGATAGTTTCCACTATTCTTTGAAAAGTTGAGCTCAGAAGATGCAAATATGTTTAAGAATAATGAACTTACAAATAATGTTTAAAGAGCTCACTCAACCTTTCAGTTCAGAATACCTTTAACTATTCAATACTCAAATATATTTTCATATAATTATCTTGACCAAACACTGTAACTTCCTAACATGTTGTTCAACTTCCAAGTATCAAGAGGCATAAAACAGTGCACTTGACTATTATAAATACTGCAATAGGAAACAAGTGGCGTGACCGGAATACTTATAAGCCGAAGAAATGGCATGATTTTGTTAAATTCCATGACAGAGTTTTTTTCTGGACATCAGAATGATAGTCACTTACAAGTATTCAAAGCCTAAAAGCAATATCCTTACCTCAATGGGTATACAAAATAAGTGGAGTGGTACGAAAAACATAACCAAAATTTTAAGTCTAAAAAGGGGCATAACTTTGTCAAACTCCATGACAGACTTATGTCTTATTATTTGGAAGTGGGAATGATGGTCACAGACAAGTATTTAAAATTTCAGGCCAATACCTCATTGGGTATACAAAATATGCGGGGTGGTACAAAAACTTAACCTAAATTCTCAGTCGAAAAGGGGCAAAATCTTGTCAAAATCCATGACAGAGTTATAACCTCTTGTCTGAACATGGGGGTGATAGTAACTTACAAGTATTTAAAGTTTCAAAGCAATACCATATCATTAAGTGTGCTAGTCACAAGAACTTCTAGTCATTTTCTACATGTTATTAAAGAGCAACTTCTCCCTTAGTATTTGTCTAAAAAAATATATCATTTAAAAAAAAATAATTTCAATCTTACACAGTTTCCATGGCAACATCAAACCATAAACTGTACTCATCATGTTTACTTATGACCTTGACAATATCACCCTTGGCAACTGATAGCCTGCTGTATGGGTAATAGATAGCTTGCATCCAATGGTCCCTCCACTGTAAATAAAAATATTACTGTACAAACATTAGGAGAAAATATAGTTTTCCAACTTTTGAACCTAAACTCATTACCATGCACTTATGATATACAGCTTTTCCCTTAGCCCCCACTTTATTTGGTCATATTTGATAAAACACGAGTTTAAAGATTTTAATTGAATAGTGTATATACTATTTCTGCTTTACATTTTAGTATTGTATCATAAACATTTTTCATTTATCAAGTCTTTGTCAATCATAATTACAATAGTCAATCTTTTGAAATATATTACTAATTCAATTTCATCATGACAATGAGCATCAAGTCACTTTAATAATAAGATATACTTTTTATTAAAAGTCCCAAGATAAGATCATAGCAATAGCAAACAATAAGACAAGATAAAACCACCAAAGTCCCACACGAACCCACATCAGTTAGATGCAAGTGGTTTGAAGTCAATAAAGAATGATGTACATGCAACAAACCTGCATATCATTTGGTGTAGGATGGGCCCACCTTGGTGCGCAGCATAGGATAATTTCACTGTCAGGATCCATCTCCAGATCCCACCACATAAACACAGCATCTACCAACCCAGTGTTCAACATTGTACAATCTAGTATTGATGTGTTTTCAAATGGCAGTGATGTTTTTCCAGTAAAGTCAAACCTGAAAAATACATAAATTGCACACATTAGACTGACATACTTGTGCAACAGATCAGAACTATTTTACTTACCTTTTGTAAATAGCAAACTACAATTCATTCAAGTTTTACGGAACTTTTATTCAGGTTGGATTTTACATCGCACCAACACAATCAAGGTCATATGGCGACTTTCCAGCTTTACTGGTGGAGGAAGACTGCAGATGCCCCTCTTTGCGTTATTTCAGTTTTGAGTTACTATTAATACGACAAAAGCCAATAGACCTAAAAACCAAAATGCAGAAAATACTAAAAGATGCGGACAATTCTTCCATATATTATATACAAACATGTACAACACTATAACAGTTAAGAATTTTATCTTCTTTTGGACTTGGAATTTTGCTAAAACTTAATTCATTCAGATGCAAAATTTTCAGTTTGTAACAAAATACTTACATTACACATACATTGTAAATAGATATATTACACAGGAAACAAAAAATACTACTTAAATCATTCATTGCAGTTTCTTCACATAATGATATAGATTTCCTATACCTAAACACCCTCTTTGGTTCAGTAAGTACAGTGAACGTATCCATTGGCAACTGATCAAGTTGAAGGTCATGTAATGAAGGTGCTCCACCACAGTTGGAGATCTCATCAGGGGCAGTAACTCTGCTATCATTTACTACAATATCTTCAGCTTGATTCCATCTTCTAACCAGGTCAGAGGTGACTACTTGTACATAAAGATTGGCATAGGATGGGATCACTATACAGTCTTTCTGAAATAAAAAATAAATTCACTGAAATTTGCATGTCCACATTTAGCACATCTTCACATTTCCTGTGTCTATTAAACTTCACCTACCCTTTGGCAGACTAAGACACATAAAAAGTTAAAAATGTCAATACAAGAAAATTGCCATCAGAGGCAACTTCATGTATCTAAATTTCAAAATTTTAACAATCATGACTTGTATTTGTTACATTAATTGACACCCTGTAAACAAACAATATTGTATCATTTACATTTTCCCCCTTGTGGCTAAGGCGTTGCCTTTAAGGGTTGAGACATTGACTTCTAATCCCCTATGAATTAGTGGTGAGTGACAAATGACTGTTAGACCTTATGAAATTTTGCCTTGTTCCATGATCACACAAGCTACCCTAAATTACAAATCTAATGCTCTCCGCCTCCACCTAAGCAGGTGGACTTACGTGTAAATATGGCTCTAAAACTTATAAAATTATTGTCACTTTTTGTATATTTATACCTCTAACAACTCCTTGTGAGCATGAGTAAATGTTCCTATAGCCCCTTCACCAATCAGCTCTGTATCAAACACTTCTGTAACCAATATATTTGCTCTTCTAGGAAGGTCTTTACCTGTAAAATATTATTATGAAATACCACTTTGATTTTGATGAAAAACTAGCTCATCTGTGCAAGTCGTTTTTATGATTGTATGAAGGTTCTCACATGTAAAATACTTTTCTACTTGAAGATAATCTTGAATTTCCATCACTTGATTTTTACCCAAATTTTATCATATTCTCGGACATATCTCGATGGTTGGTCCACCTCCACCTAACTGACTTTCCTAGGTAACTAACTTGTTATTACCAATTTCTCTGAATGTGACCAACTACCATACTAATCCCTTTTGATATCTGAATCAGCAGCGAGACATGTGACCATAAGATTGCCTGAGATCAAATGTAACAGAGAAATTTCACCTTGTCCAACAATCGAACCAGTGACCCCTAGATTCATGCCTGTTACCTGCGATATATATTCTGTACATACTACATATAATAATATGTACAGAATATATACCATGGGTAACCAATGATATGTAGTATGGGTTCAAACCCTATCAGGGACAAGTCGTTGTTTCCTTGAGCAAGAAACTTTATACTAATTGCTCAGTACTGGTTGGTTCCAGGACTGGATTGGTGTGTCTATAAGCTGACAGCTTCCTACACAATCTTACTGAAATAAATTCTGTATAAACCAAACTTGTAAAACTAGTATCTCCATTTCTTATTTCATTGTTTCCTATCAAAATACGGTATTTCTGATATCTTAATATACCATAAAATCATCTTTAATGAATCTTACACTGGCTGCCATAATTATGTAATGGAGCATCACGCTTAAGGTTAATTGGATAAGGTAGCAACAAAGGTTTACAAATTACATGTACAGCTAATCACTTACCCTAGAGCCAGACATACCTATTATTGGTGCCAATAATGCTGTGTTTTTGTTTTGTTTTTGTTTTTTTGTTTGTTTCTTTTTTCGTGGGAGTGATACATTTTCATTTTTTCAAAAAAGCACAATTTCCTGTTAGTTGTATAAAAAATTTACAATTCATAACAGACAGTGACAGAATCATGTCATACCAAGAACACAACTCATCATTTACTTATGAGATGTAAAATGGTTGTAAAGTGCAGCCCAATCTGCGAGAAATATGCAATTATATGACAGACAAAAGTTAATTGTTGAAGTTTACATACCTTCTCCAACCACAAGATCTGTGGAACGTTTTGGAACTAGCTTAATCTTATCAGCAAACCCATTCTGCGCAATTATTTTGGAGGCACATTCAGCCATTGGTTTGAACGCCTGAAAAAAAGAATAATATTAATATGCATACCATAGAAATTAAAAGTTAGGCAAAAAAAAAAAATACATCTATAAGAAAAATGTAAAAATACAAGCTAATTTTTCCCAACTGTATAATAACCTGTATTCATTTTAATAAAGAAACAGAAAAACAGCAGTTCATGTTCATTAAATTATTATTAAATAATAGTTTTATACAGATACATAATTTACAAAACTTTATTTGCCTGATGTATAAATTTACATAATATTAACTTCAGTTAGAATTTTACATTGTTACATAAATAAAGTACATGTATACAAATGTATTTAGAGTTGATGATGTTTAAAGAGCCCTCCCATAAACATATATACATTACAACTATTAAACTGACCCTCCAGTAAAACCACATTGCATTGATCCATATAGATAGATGGCTTAGTAACAACCAAAGGATAATTTTCATCAGAGGTCCAATGAAATTCCATAGTAAATTTCATGCAAAGGTTACTAAGATAAACTTTAACATACCTCACATGCATGGACTGTGTCTGCACCAAGTTTTGCAGCCATCATAGACAATAAACCAGTCCCTGTTCCAATATCTAGTACATGTACAGCCTGGCCTTTCTGTCTCAACTTAGCAATTGCTATTTCTAGTCCTTTATAATACAACTGATTCTGTAAGGAAAGCAATAATCTTAAACAATATCATTTTACGGTCATGCTATTCATTAATTTTATTCATTTATGACACAGTGGTACAGTATCATTCAATAATTTAAGAAAATTTTAAGTTGGTCAGCCGAGTTAAGGGCCTTGTTAGAATGCTACGAAGTTTGTTTTATTTGGTTTTACGCAACACCAACACAATTTATGCCATATGGTGTGGGAACAGGAAAAGATTTTTACTAACCTCGGGTGTTACAAACTAAAAGCAACACCAGAGTCACATGGAACTAAAAGGGGAATAGATTCCAGAAAGTTTAAGTAATACAATTTGTTCATTATTTGGTACTACTTCTATTTTATGAAAAAAATCACTGAGCTTTACTGAGATTACTCACAATAAATATTAACATATGTTTAAACTACAACTATCTTATTCTTGTTTTAACAGTTTGGACAGTCTTATCAAATGCAATTTTAAAATAAACATCATTATGGCGTTGATACTTACCCTCTCAGTATCATGTAACATGTCAGCATAAGCAGATCTATAAGTAGAAAAATAAATCATGACTAGTCATTATCTTTTATTGCAATCAATGTAATGTATAATAATAGATTCGCAGTAGATTTAGACAAGAACAAGTTTGGTAAATTCACTTATGTGGCTATACCCTGGAATAGACTCCCGGGCTTAAACCAGGAGTATATATAAGGTTCCTCAGATCTGTTTTCTTAAGTGTATTATATCAATTAAATTAAATCAAGTTTTCTTCTGAAATATACATAGGGTTCTTATCTATGTTTATTACTGTTTATATCTTATACAGTAATGTACTACAAATATGGAATAAGCCCTGGGCTTTTTTTCACAGGTTGGGGAAGCAGCCCTGCCCTTAATTTTGGGGGAAATTTACATGGTATATTTGTAAAAGGGGAAGACAAAACTTGATGTAAATTCATTTTTTGCATGATTTTAAAGACTTTTTCTTTGAGGAAGCAGCCCTATAATGGACCCTGCTATAGAAGGGGGAAAAAAGCCCTGTAGCCTAATCCAGAATATAGTCTGTTTTTTTTCTTATTAAATATAAATAAAGAAATATATTTATTATAACTCATTTTTTTCATAGATCTATTTGTCTGTCTTTAGATTTTACTCCAGTGTTGTATTTTTTTTTAATTTTGGGGGAAGGGGGTTGGGTGCCCTTTAGAGGGGGAAAAATGCAAGAGAAGGGTGAACTTTATTTGTTTATTTATTTTATATTGTTTTCTTTCTGGTAGAAAAGGGGAGCAACTCTTCCAACACAAGTTTAAAAGCGTTGCTTTTTCTAAATATAAGGATCTAAAATATTGACGCGTTGCATGTTAAACTTGTTGGGACACCGGGAGTAGCTCCCCTTACCTACCTCAGTACCTGAGAATGATTTGTAAACAACCTTGCTTAACAGTAAATCTAACAGGCATAAAATATAACATTTTTCGGCAGTAAGGTGCAAAAAAAGAAAAGATATTCATTGAAGGCAAATTCAGGCTACCGTAATGATTTTTCTCACTTAATTGGGAAGAGGCCTTAGCCACTTGATTTTGGGAAAAATTATCTCTAAAATTGCTGATTTGGGAAGTAAAAAAGCAGGTTTAAATTCAGATTTTTGGGAAAACTGCGTGATTATAAAGAAAATTTCAGTTGGAAAGAGGCCTTTTATCGGAGTCGGTTTTGTATGAAGGAAAATCACTGGCGTATAGGTGGAAATTTCGGTTTTGAAGGGGGGGGGGGGAAAAACATACTATTTTGAGGGGGGAATCATGGGGCCGAATTTCGTAGAATATTTTGGTGAAAAAAAACACTGTTTAACTCCATCTACTATTTACTTGTTTTGCAATCTCCTGGAACAGACCCATTTGTTTATTACTGTTTATATGTCAGGGCATTTTTTCCTTCTATAACAGGGGCCGATGTTCGGCCCCTTCACAATTCGAAATTGCACTTTTTTTTCACAATGCGGCGGGAAAAAATTCACAATCTCAAAAGAGATTTCACAAAATATCAGGACTTCGACTTCGAATCTGTACTCCTTCTCAATTCATTGTTTACTTTCGGTAACACTTGATTTTTGCCAATTGCAAACACGTTTTAATCGAGTTAAATGTATTTGCGCATGTTTACCGGGTTGAAAATACCGGCTCAAAGCGGATTTTAGACTAGTCAGAAATTATAATCAAGCATTCATCGCGTGACATTTCCGGTTTCAATATGTCACGAAATGGGAAATACAATGCAAAACAAAAAACGCAAGAACAAAATTTCGGCATAAAAAACAAAAACTAGACAACCGGGCAGAAGTGCTACCACCAGATTCGGTTATTACAGAATCATGTCCTGTACCTTCGACCGCCATCATCGGTACAAATGATCGAATCCGATCATGGTAAAATAATGGTAAGAGCAGTTGAGAAACCTTGTCTTGTACCTTCGTCCCATGAAACGGGATCGTCACTATCGGAACAAATGACCGAATCAGATCATGGTGATAAAATAGGATAAAAAGGTGTAGAAAGGATACATACTCTCAGTCTCTGAACAGGACTACATGTATAATCAAATCATTGAAAATTTTCAAAAATGCAAAAGAAAGACACCTTAAACTTTGAAAAAGCATGTCAATCAAACAAAATAGAAGTCAATTCAAGTCTGAAAAAAAATGCAATTACTGTTTTCAATTTACAGGTTTTTTTCACAATTTCATGACGAATCGCGCTTTTTTTCACAAAATGAACAGGCCCAGGCCCCTTCACAATTTAGACAAAAAATGCCCTGTATGTCATACAGTAATATACAACAAATATGGAGTATATAAGCCTAATCCAGAATATTATAGTCTGCTTTTTTTTCTAAATATCAATAATCTAAAAAAATATATTATAACTCATTTTTTCATAGTTTTGTCTTTCTTTAGACTTAACTTCATCCACTATTTAATTGTTTACACAATATGGCATGGTAAGAGGAAAAAATCAAGAGAACCCTTGATATAGCCCGGGGTTCTATGATATCATGGTACTTAACGTTTATCAGAAAATATTTAAATATAAATTAAATATCATAAATGAATGAGATTTTTATTCCATCTTATAATTGAACCTTTTCCAGAAATGTTTGTCAAAAAAATTATTTCAAAAGAACCAATAAAAATGACATTTTTTAGAATATTTTCAATGTCTGCCATTTTGGGTATTTCAGAGGAGGTTACTACGGTATCAAGGTAATCCCAAAAAAAGCAAGAATGGAAAGATAGATGGGTCAAAACTTTCAAGTTAAGTTGTGAAAAACTTCCAACAGTTAACTTGCTATAAAATTAAAACTATATGAACAGACTATATGTCAGTATATGTGTTTATAACATATTTTAATTGACTGTGTAAAAACCATTAAGGGAAATGGTAGTCAAATATGAAGGTTTTATAAAATAGTTTTCTTGCCACAAATACATTCATTATTCACCAAATTAAATTTATTGGCAGATGAAAATGAATCTAGTGTGCAAGTTTTACAAATATTAGCATCATCATGTGTTGCTTTTACTAGCAGTCACAGAAAATTTAAATACCTTGATATCATAGAACCCTTGATATCATAGGAACCGAGTATAATTTGCATGGATGAAGGAGATAAACGGAAAAAGGGGCGTGTGAAATGCTGCATTCTGGCAAATCAACAACATGTAAAATGAAGGTAACTAGGTTTCTACAGGCAATACGTTTAATTTACATCTGCGTGCTTCAGCAAAATAAACAACTAAATAAAGGAACACAAAACTATTATCATTTCGATATTTCCGTATAAATTTCAACTGTACAATATCCGAACACTAGTACAGTTACCTAGCAATCTCTTGTTTGTAATCATAGTCGTCTTCCCTGAAATCCCATTCCATTTTCCCTGATATCCGATTAATCTTAGACACAAAAGTGCTCATTCTCAATCTTCTTGAACGAAAGATGTGTCTACAATTATTGATCATTGATAAACATATGCAATTTTCATCACATGGGCGCAGCCATTTTAAGGTTAAACACCCCTAAATATACAAAGGTTCAACGGTACTAAACGCAGATTTTCTATCATTCCGTTAGTTTTACATATGCCGAAATTCCATATGGCATTGGGGTGCCAGATGAGTCACGCGCTATACAATAGCACGTTTAGGAAGACACAATGAAGTTATAATTTCATACGTTGTTGTAAGAAAGTAGTTACGGGTATAATAATATAATTTTCCTTTTTTAGTTTTATAAAGGTAAACAATTTAAAATATGATGGGATAAGGTTATATGGATATGCAAGAAAAATATCTAACATGTGTTTTGGCTCGGGACGGATATACATTGTTTAAAACAAATGCCATCGACCCTAAACACATACGATTGTGCCATAAGTCATATTGCAATATTTATATATATGTGCAGATAAAATTAATTAATTAATTGAGTCCATCACAATAAACAAAATAAACAATAATAATAACAAAAATAATAATAAGAAGAAGATATGAAACACCATATTGTTCGTATTTAATGTTAATAGTGATCAAGGTGATTTTCAAAACAATAGTTGCAAATCTGTTTTTTGAAAATGTTTATTTAAATACCAATCGATTTCAACATTACGTTTATGGTATGAACAGCAGACTTATGCACAGTTGCCTGAAACTTTTGATATATAGCAAGTGTCTCAATTATTTGCAAAAGAATGATGAAAAGCCCGACGATGACCCCAAATACTACCAAAAGCAAAAGGCCATCAATAAAGTGTTAAGTACATGTATTACCAAATATGAAGACACTGGTCAATAAAAACAATAAAAATGTGCGAAAATCTACATTAAGCACTAGTTTCTTTGACCTTCAAACGTGTGATTCCTGAGAGTATTGAAAGTTAAAAGCTTGCCCAAGGTATGTATAAACATAAAAAAAACGTCATCCCTAAAGAACGCCCAAAACACCAGTCAATAAATGCTGTATTAGAAAAGGTTTCAAAAGATCTGGTTTGCGAGTAGTTTATACAGAATTTATTTTAGAAAGCTATAAAATATTGAAACACTCTCGAATTAGTTCCTGGACCCAACTGGTACTCAGCATTGAGTGTATAATTTCTTGCTTAAGGAAACAACTGTTTGCCCTGATAGGGCCCTGAGAGGGCTTAAACACACGCGGTCATCAACTGTTAACCACTGGCCTCTGGTTAAAATCTGTTTTAACACTGGTATCATTGAATTAACAAGTTTATGTTTTAACTCTACTGTAAATCAGGGGACCTGAAAACAAATATCAAAGTCATAGATCAATCTTTAAAGGCTGTTAAAGCAAAATGTAAAAAAAACACATTGTTTTCGCACTGGGGACAAAGACCATTAACCTATTGACCCAAAACTCCATCCAAAGGTAGTCAAATGTTTCAATACCGTGTACAATAACGTTACTTAATTAATTCATTTAGTTGTTCAAGGAGCTTAAACGGCTATATGAGCAAAAGTCTAAATATTTAGCATCATTGGCTTTGACTTCAGTGACCCTAAAGTTAGAAAACTTTTCAAGGCAACTGTCAAATATGGAAGAAAATGGTCAATAAATAAAATTGCAAGAGGAATCTTTAGAAATATCCAACTTGCATGAACAGGTTAACCAAACAAGGTCCTATTTTTCAAAGTGCAAAAAGGGCAATAGATGCAATAGTTATGTAACTAGCAAATATCATGTACATTGCTATTGATAAGTAAGTTTGTTTGTTTTTGTTTGTTTTTTGGGTTTTACGTCACATCGACACAGTATAGGTCATATCGCGACGTTCCAGCTTTACTGGTGGAGGAAGACCTCATGTGCCTTTCCGTGCATTATTTCAGGCACGAACGGGCACCTGAGTAGAACCACCGACGTTCCGTAAGCTAGCTGGATAGCTTCCTCACATGAAAGAATCCAAAGTCCCTGTCGGGATTCGAACCCACAGCGGTGAGGGGCAAGTGGTATAAGTAAGTTTGTGTGTGGTATTAAACTATTGGCAGAGATTAGATTAAAGACATTTACAGATTGACGGATTAGCACTTTAAATCAACATTTTGTTAGATATTCAGGAAATTTGCTTAGATATTTATAATTATGTGGCTCTTTATTTTTTTTGCTTTCAATTGGGCTAGATATATTTATAGTCCTTGAACGTTAATGAGTCAATATAACTAACAATAAAAAAATCATTATAGATAAACTATATTTAGGCCAGTACCTCCATATCTTATTTAGTTTGTTCAAATAAAGAAGACAGTGTGGTTACCACTACCGTTCATGAACAGGCTCAGTCAAACCGAGCAGTCAACATTTCCAATTTTGCCGCGTTGGGTTTCCTTTCGGGATTTTATTTTTCTCTATTTGGTTATTTGAGGAGATTTTGTTAAATAATAGTATTTATTATAAGAGAATCACTTTCTTAAATGTATTTATTTTTAAATTAGGTGTTATTTGAAATACAGTTTTATTAGAGCGGATACTAAACTGGAATTTCTACAATCTATTAAGTATCTTGGTGTCCATATAAGAAGTAACTTGCACTGGGGAAAACATGTGGAAGAAATCTGTAACAAAGCATACAAAACTCTGGGACTTTTGAAAAGAAATCTATCAACTTGCCCGCTAGAAGTTAAATTACAAGCATATAAAGGACTTATTAGACCAGTCTTAGAAAATTGTAGTGCAGCTTGGGACCCACATCAACTTTATCTACAAGAAAAACTAGAAAGTGTTCAAAAGAGAGCAGTTAGATTTATAACATCAAATTATAATTACGAACCTGGTACTATGACAACCCTTTTGAAAGAACTAAATCTACCATCCCTTAAGGAACGAAGACAACAAAATAGACTCATATTAATGAATAAAGGTGTAAACAAACAAGCACATATAAATATAAATATTTTACAACGTAGTAAAAGATCTACCAAGAACCAACATAGTCAACATTTCTTACGTATCCAGTCGCGTACTGATGTGTTAAAGTATAGTTTTTTTCCCAAATACTGTGAAAGAATGGAACTCTCTACCTCCAGACCTTTTGATAAATAATGTAAACACCCTTAAGGACACATCCAGTTCATTCGCAAAAATCATTAGAGAGGGTATCATGTTACCCTAAGCCGCTTGATAATTGCAAAGGCCGGTGTAAATAATGTCTTTGACGTCACACCGTATACAGATCAAGATCAAGATCAAGACTAAAATACTTGTTCCCGGTGTACAACAGTTTATATTTATATTCTGTCAAGTATATAGACAAGTTTCATGACAGACATGGATAAATTGAAAAGGCAATAAAGAATTGTAAAACAATACACGGTCAAACCTTCGAACCAAGGTCACCCAAAAGAGATACTGAACATGTCCCTTATGCACGACTGTTCTTTTGGATGTTATACTGTTCCATCTTATTAATGCAGGGTTTTTCGAAAATGGCCTTTATTAACAGGGTGGTGTTCATTTTAAGGTAGTCTTTAACACAGGTTTGGCTGTATCAAGATCTCTCCAATCTTGTGTTTCTGTGACAAATAAAAGAATAAATAAAGATCTGCATTTTATGATTTGCTGATTCCGAAATAATCAACACAGCTCTGAGAAAAAAAGAAGAAAAAAGGGAAAAAAGAAAAAAAGACCAAGAAAACTTCATATCCATATACATGTATCTAATTTGTTACCTTAATTGGCTCTGAATTTCTTGACCATTTCAATTGAATACAAAACTTAGTATGAAAGCGCTTTATATCGGGTGATTAGTGCACAATACATGATTTATGTCATGTGAAAGTTTTTACTGTACTGTACTGAAAATCATAATCACTTATGATAAGAACAACTTACATTTTTAGAACAAAATAGCGCAAAGAAATACGTTTTATCTCAAATTCACATTTAGTACTGTTATACCTAGTTGCTATAATTTTACGACAATAACATTACCGTAAAGTGTTATGTACAGCGGCAGGTTCGAACGTGCATTTACTGTAATTATTTGAAGATTATTTTGTTTTATTTCATTTAAATGCTCAATTACTTCTCTAGCATTGTATTGTTTCGTCATATCTATATATTGCAAGATAGAGAGGCAGATAAAACGACTGTCATAACTTTGAATCGTATACAAAATATTTAAAGTACAGTAGTTTTCGGATATGCACGATTTGTGTATATTTGTGCATATTTTAACCAAATAATAATCTATTTAATGCATTTTCGAAAAGAAACAATTCCATTTTTACAGTTTCATTAACAATAATATTGGTTGACAGTTATCACACACCACTTTTGCCTCCACTAGAATTGTATACACCCACTTATGTTTAATTGATCCACATTGACAAGAGAATTCAAGAATAAGAAACACTTAGAATTTGTTCTCTGCAAAATCCATGTTTTCTAATCCTAACTAACCATAATACTAACCCTAGAAGTAATCTGACACAGAATATGACTGATTTTGTAAAGAAACACAATCTGCGAAATAAGGCACAGTATGCCCAATGGCCGAGGCGTGTAAAATTCCATTCTGGCCTGCAAAAGTCCAAAGATCTTGAGCCCAATGGGCGTTTAAATTTCATTCAAATGATGTTTAAGTTTCAATATTTTTAAAAGTCCAAAGATCTTAAGCCCAACGGGCGTTTAAATTTTATTCAAATGATGTTTAAGTTTCAATATTTCAGAAATTGTTCTGTAATATGTCATCAGTCTATGTACATCAAGTAAGATTTACGAAATACATCATTCAATTATGTATAATCTGTATTTATCTTCTTCAACGATTAGTTAGCATAAATAATTATGGACAATGCTCAAGAATAATCGTAAATGTTTGCTGGTTAAAGAGCAAGTTATTGTAAATTTCTGTTAAAATACATTTATTTATTTATTTTTTATTTATTTTTTTTTTAACCGCCTCCGTGGTCGAGGGGTTAGAGTCGATGACTTCTTATCCATTTACCTCTCTGGCGTGGGTTCGATCCCCGGGAGATGCTTTGGTAGTTTAGCGCGGAGGAAGGTAGTCTAGTACTGGTGTAACTCTCCAGGAACGATGGTTAGGAAACTACCCGCCTATATGACTGAAATACTGTTGGGAAAAGGCGTAAAATGAAACAAACAAACAAACATTTAATTTTAGATTGACCTGTTTAGATTTGTAAACAACAAACATGAATCAGCTACATTACACCTACATTAAATGTCTGAAGCAAAACCGGGAGTTAAACTGTGGGGGTTGTGTTAAATTAGGGAATGTGTTCATTATATGCAACATATGCTTTGTTGATATTTGTTTTCATATTTTAAAGTTTCCAAGTAATGGAATATCAAATTTTGTTAACCGATACTCGTTGCCATCCCTATTTAAAAGTAGATTGACAAGTAATGTTGAAAAGTCTATATAAAGAACAGAAAAAGAGAATTTTATTGAAAAATGGCTGACTGATTTTCCTTGCATTTGTGCCTAAATTGAACCTTGTTGATGTGAATAAAACATAAAATAAACTGTTGTCTTTATTTTGCACAGATACCTTATCCTTATAATTTAGAACTAGATGTCCTCATTCTAGTTAAATGCCAAAATTTTCAGAATCTTAAACTTTTGTCTTTATTAACAAAATAAAGAGCCCATTTCATGGTACATCAATTTGAAATAAATGGCAAAGTCTGAGTATTTAATATTTAGGTTTAACCTTTACACTGTATTTGTTAAAGCTTTCAGTCCAAAAAATACACAATAATAGGCAGGATTGTGAACACCACATTGTTCTGTCTTCATATAAAGATTTCACAAGATTTAGTAAAAACGGTTAGAATTTAGCAATATTTTCTACTTGCAAATATTTGCAAGTAATCAAATGTTTAACTGGTAATATGAGGTAGTCAACTGGCAATTTCATAATAGCGTATCTTTTTTTATTATTATACACATGGACTCTGATGAAACAACATGGATGCTCTAACAAATAGTGTTTACCTGTTATAAATAGTCCATTTAAATATATTCACAGAAAAAATAAATAGAGCAACCAAAAATTGATTTTTAAGTTTTTAAAGTAAACGTCATCAGTGACTGCATCTGGCACAGTAACATCATCATTTTCTGCAGCGGGCAGTTACCAAGCATCTTCATCAACTCAGAAGATATCAATTACGTAAACGTCCAAAATGAACAATATAGGCAAATAAATGCCAGCTAGAGTAATTTTTGCTGGCAATATTAGGTTTTAACTGGCACTTTGCCAGTATGCAAGCTTAAATTCTAACCTTGTTTTAAAAATGAATTGACAAGTAACAGATGCAAGGGAAGTTTTATCATTGTCTTATACATGTTTTCAGCTACTTACATAATTATATAGTACAATACAACGTCTTCAAAATGCCTAAATAATTGCTACCCTAGTTGTGCATACTGCTGGCAAGTTCCTCTCTGCTGCACAAAATGGCCACCGGCTTTCACAGGTTATACTGCTGGTTGGAATTCAATGAAACTTCACAGAACTGATCAGCACCATCCCTAGTTGTGCATATTGCCGGTAATTGTTCTGCTCCGCTGCACAAGATGGTGGCCAGAACTATAAAATTAATAGTAACATCTTGTTTCAGTAAAATTTGTCTTACATTTCTAATGGAATAAATGAAATTTTAGGAATGTTATTATCAAAGGCAATTAGGCGTATATTACCAGTGTAAGAAATTAGGATATGAATCTACTAGGCTGGTCGGACTACCAGATTGGAATATTCACTAGCCCAAAAGACATATCACTAGCACGATTCATTTGTTCAAAACAGTTGTTTATATTGTCTCTGAAAATACAGTAGCCTGCTTGGGCTTGTTACTGTGAAAAGTTGGTAGGCCCAAGGAGAAATTTAGTAGTCTGGGGCTATAGGAGTACTGCTAATTTCGAACACTGTATTACTGATATTTTGACATATATTGCAGATTTTATGTCAAAGCTCAAAAAGAAAAATTCAGGGGCAATTAAGTCACTTTTCAGTGACAGCCCATGTTTAATGCTACAAACCATAATTTAATGTAAAGTTTGTGAAATATTTAAAATATTATTCTTTTAAGGATGTTTTTGGGAGTTTTCATATAGACTTATAGGCAGAATTAAATTCTATTAAACAATTCTCATTTTGCCCATATGTCTATATGAAAAGTCCAGAAAACGTATTAAAATTAAGAGGAGCTAAATAACTTTTTTTTTTCAAAAAAACCCAACTCCTTTGAGTATTATCACCTTTAGTAATAAATAAGGCTGAATACAGTCTGGTAGAATCATTTTGTTTTATTCTAGTTAGTTTATGTTTTTTAAGTTTGTTGCAGTATAATGGCTATTCGGGCTACCGAAGACCTATTTTATTTGGGGCGTCCTAGGCCGACAGTTTGCTCCTCACTGCTGTGGGTTTAAATCCCTACAGGGACCTTGGATTCTTTTATGTGAGGAAACTCGTAACCCAGCTATCTTACGGAACGTCAGTGGTTTTACTTGGGTGCCTGTTCTTGCCTGAAATAATGCACAGAAAGGCAACCAAAGTCTTCCTCCAACAGTAAAGCTGGAACAGCGCCATATGACCAATACTGTGTCTGTGTGATGTAAAACCCAATCAAACAAACATATTTTGTTATATTATTATGACTATTTTAATTGTGACAAAAGCATATTAAATGATAAATATGTTTTTTTCCCTATCATGAAATATGTCAATAAAATTTAACCATTCCAAATGAAGATAAATTATTATTTTCCATTAATGGTGTCAAAACTCATAATTTAGCTTTTTCAAAACATTTTTTCTTCATTGACAACTTGCAATTTTTTACTTCTAAAATAATTTGTAATTGTATGGATTTTTCCAACACTCATTTACATTCAAATGCAAATCATCTGTTGAAAACTTACTATGTCTGAAAGTGGTTTTTCTTACTTAATACTTGGAAACAGGTCTTACCCTTTTGATTTTGGTAAAAATTATTATTAAAATTTCTAATTTTGTAAGTAAAAAGGCTAATTATGAAAGTTCACATTTTTAGGGTTTACTGCATTATTTTTTTTAATAAAAATTTCTATTGGGACCTGTTAAATAAGGTAAAAAATCACTTGAAGTTGAGTGATCAATCACTTAAAAATAATTACACTCTGGTTTTGACCGGATGAATAAAAAAAGACCTTTGCATACCAGTGAGATGCGTAAATCAGAATGTTTGAGTTGGCTACTTTTACCAAAAAAACAGATGTAATTGTAACTATTACTCAGAAAAAAACTGTTTCAATTAAGATTACGAGGGAAAGAAATAGTCAGATGCAATTTTAAAAGCCTTCAGATTATTAAGTAATTTTGTCTATGACGGAAGAAAATTCCCATTTCAGTCGCTTAATTTATTGAACGCGGCACATTAAAACATGAAATCGTTTCTGAGAGCTGAGAATGTAATCATGTTGGCACCGTCTAAAATATATTTTGTCAGTCTGAATTGCCCTGGTTAATTCAGCTGAATAATTTCTTGTATGTCGTCTGTACTCTGTAGTACTCAATTAGGAAAAGCACTTTTAATGCTTTAGATTTTTTTTGTAGTTATATTATGTTTTTTTCCCAACATCCCATGACTTCTGGATGGGGATTTGGTGGTGGCAATCTTTGTCTTCCAAGGGGGTTGCAATGTTTGTCTTCCAAGGGGGCTTGAAACCTTTGTCTTCCAAGGGGGGTTGCAATTTTTGTCTTTCAAGGGGCGTTTGCTTTACAGAGGTTGAACTATATCTTTTTAATAGTTTTTGTGGTAAAAATTAATCATGTATTATCACTATTTTTAAAACCTGTTTGTCATATTGTATCATTAACAAGAATACTATATTACTTGTACATGTATAATTTAGTTTCAGTTACTTACAATCACTAGATTTAAAAGTAACATCATTAGTTAAATGATGTTCGAGAGAAATAGCAATAACACTTAACAGTGTTGGTTAAAACATATTTATTTAAGCTTGATTGCAAAACAAGTTCTTGCAACTTATATAAATCACTTTCTAGTCCTCTTCAGTTTTAATAGTGTTAAAATTGCCAACAGGCTTCTTATATTGCCATCACCAAAATGGTTTTTAATATGTTTTGCATGAAGATAAATTCTGATAATGTAGTCATGTAATGCATTTTCTGTTTTCAGGTATGAATTTTCTTGCTTTGTAATTAATGGTATACTAAGAGGCTCAGGGCATGGGAAAACTATGGCAGCTTCATCGATTGATTTAGACTCGCCTGATTTGTGTCTTATCGACTGCGGTATATCTAGTCTTCAAGAACTTCCATTGAAATCGCATCTTGTTTCCTTGAATCTGCACAGCAATTACATCAGTCATATAGATAGTCTTGGTCATCTCAAGCTTCTGAAGCATCTAGATTTGTCTGCTAACCAGATCCGTGTTATTGAAGGGCTTGCTGGATTGACTTCTTTGAAGACATTGAATTTGTCCTGCAATTTGTTGAGCACTGTTGAAGGGTTGTCAAACCTTAGGTATTATTTTCTTTTTATCTCTTACCATGCTGGCAGCAATAAATGATTTTCCCATATGAACAGTGCAGACCACGATCAGTGAGTACATCAGTACCAGTTGATAATCTTGGTCTGCACTGTTTATTATTCAGTTAGTACTTATTTTGAAATTTTCTTTAGAAAATGATAAATTGTTTTTTCCAGATTGAAAGATGGAATGTCCATTTAAGATATTCAGGGTGGTCAAATTTAAATCTCCTGGCTAAATGCTGACATATTGAATATGAATCTTGTTACAAAGTGCTAATACTAAGTACTTTTAGACTGTCAGAAAATGAAATCCACTTTGTGGCTAAGGGGTTGCCATTAAGGGTTGAGGCATCAGAATTGCAGGTACTGTTTATCCCTGTGTGGTCTTAAGAGGTGATTTAATGGGTTCAAATTACTGTAGTCTATGCATCCCTTAGCACCAGCAGGTGAGGTGGTTTTAACCCTTGTGTTGCTTTTAGTTTGTAACACTTGAGATTAGCCAAAATCATCTTTCCTTGTTTCGGCACCATATGACCTTTATTGTGTTGGTGCTAGTAAAACTAAACAAACAAGCAAAGAAAATGAAATTAGAGACCTCTCACACAAATGCACTATGGTAACCCTGACTCCCAACACTAAGGGCATTTTTAAGGACTGCTGGGAAATGATATGAGTTTGAATCCTTTATCAGTTCCAGCACTGCATTGTGACTTGTCAAGGGTAAGTTTTGCTTTGGTGCATAGCACTGCAGGGTTATTTAGTAGAATATTTGACCATATAATTGTAGTCATAGAATGTTTAGTAAGCCAAGTAATGTGAAAATCAATTTTTTAGGAGACATTAAATTAGAATCTGTCTGTCTGCCAACATGTATATACTGGTTTGTTTTTTGTTTGTTTTGTTTTTGGTTTTGCGTCACATCGACAACAGTATAGGTCATATAGCGACGTTCCAGCTTTACTGTGACAAACTAAAATTCATGCTAATTTTCATGAAAATTTTGAAAATATTTTTAAAACTAAATGATTTTAAAACCAAAATACTGTTGAGTGACCAAAGAAGGTAATTTATACAAATTACCAAAAGAGGTTAAATTATGTAAAAATAGCCCTTATAATATGTAAGTCACCCAGTAGACAAATAGTGATAAATACAGCAAAAGAAGTCATTAATTTCTTATACTTATAATTATATGTACTTGAATCTTTTTACCTTTCCTAAAACTTCCATATTTTTTTCTCAAGTTTGATTTTCTTGAAATATTTTGGCTCATCTGGAGGCATGCAGCTTTAAAATACAAATTTTTTTTGTATGTCAGCTGAAAAATCATGAGCTTAGACTACATGATAGAAATTAAAAGGAAACAAAAAGTATGAAAGAAATTTTTTCTTTTGCTTAATTTGAGAATGAATTAAAAGGACTCAGGTGTTAGATGTTTATTTATTAATTTTTAATACAAATTTTCTCAAATAGTTTCACCATTCTTTTAGTGATAAGATAAAATGTTTTACAACTGGATTAAATTAATTACTTTTTTTTTTTAAAGATAAGATAGAATTGAGGTATTTTACACTGGCATTAAAATTACTTGAAAATTATGGTCCATTTAGATTTTTTGTATATTTTTTTCCTATAATTAGATTAATAGGAAAAAATGTCTTATATGTTAATTTTAATTATATAAAGCCTTAATTAATTGTAAAGATATAAAGTTGCTTGCCTCTTGAGATTCATGCTAATATTTCTATGAAAACCCATCCCATGCAAAATATCTTAAATCACCAAGTCCATTTTCATTTTGAAAATGTTTAAAATTCTGCCTCATCAATCACTAAAGATTGGAATATTGTTAGTAAAAAACCACACATTGACCTACAGTTTTACTTTCTTTAAGTGTAAATTAGGTTTATTATCAGGTGTACTGTAGTGTGGTAAACTCTGTTGATTGATGGAAGCCTGGTAAAAGTTAATTAGAAAATTACAATTCTAATAAACTTTGTCGACCTGATCGCAATGACCGCAGTCCTCTCATTGAACTTCTATGTACTCTTTGTTTGATTATTTTCTTAAAAAGCAGAAAAGCATAATAATCGATGGGCTATGTGATACTAAAACTCTTCATTTGAATTTTTTCTTAAAAAAAAACAACAGAATATGCTAAAGTACCGAAAGGTTATGTGATACTAAAACCTGATAGAATTATCCAAAATAAATTATATACATTTTTAGGTCTAAAATACATTTTCAGGTTTAAAGTGTTCGATAAGATTTAAATGAATTTTGCTTCTTTCACATAAATTTGCATTTTTTTCATCCTTTAAAGTAACATGCCTCTAGATTCTTGCTAATTTTCATGAAAATTAAAAAAAAATTTAAGAGTAAAATATTGTGAAGTTAACAGAAAAGATAATTTACTCATTGCAAATATGGCACTAATATACATTATCCACGTAAATTACCAAAAAGAGGTCAAAATATGCAAAAACAGGTCTGTGTTAAATATGGTGAATAAACACTGCAAAATCTGTCATTAATATCAAACAGAAAATGTTGATTATTACAATGTACTTGAATCTTTTTACTTTTCCTAAATCCTCAGAACATTTTCTTAAAAACCTCAGCACATTTTTCTCAAGTTTGATTTTCTTAGAATATTTTGGGTCATCTGGAGGCATGCAGCTTTAAAACAGTAGAATTTTCAAAAAGTAACTCTGATAATTAAAAAAAAATAAATATCTTGTATAATAATAATGTAGATATCAAATCTATATGACAATTGTGGCACAGCATTATGTGTTTAATATCAAATCTGTTGGCAAAACTGCATGATTCTGTATTATATAGTAAAAATCTAAGAATTGGATGCCCTTCATAATACCAAGAATTGAAAGCAAATATTTTCTTCTCAAGGACTTTATCAGAAAATTGAAAGTAAAGCTTACATAAGTATTTAAGGACATTAAGCCTCAGAAATTTTCTCTCTGTTTAAATGGCAAATACATGTATAAGTTATATAATTTTGTAGTAATGGGCTTGGAACATGTGAGATGCATATCACCAGACGGTAATAGCGCTGAATGTGAAATAATTTGTCATTTAGGTAGAAAAAACTTTAAAAGTATACAAAGTGGTGTTTTTACTGCCATAAATAAACTAAATTGCAGTAAGTATACATATACTTATTGCCAAAAGACAATGGAAGCAAAAGATACATGGCGAATGAGTAACTTTTTGGAAACAGAACATCAAAAAAAAAAAATGTTTAGAAACTAAAGATAATAGTATTTTTGAGGCTATATGGGCCTTTAAAACAATTTCATAGTATATCCTATAAACTACTAGTATTTATTTTATTTTCCAGACATTTAGAGAAAATTAACCTGAGTTACAATCAAATAGATGACCTCACTGGTTTGAAGGCGTTGTCAGGGTCGTCATACAGCGTGTCACATATAGATCTCCATGGTAACAAGCTGTCCTCAGTGGCACACATAGCACAGTGTCTGTGTCGACTCGTTGGTTTAAAACAGCTGATTCTCAGTCTAGACGGATCTAGCAATCCAGTGTGTCATAAATCAGGTTAGTTACCTACAGAAGAATATCTTAATGTCTCATTAGCTATTTTGTTTTAAAAAAAAAGTCGAGCTATTATGATCACTACTTCGTTGTTGTCATGGTCATGCAAAGACTTTAAAATACAGCCAGAGGATAATCTCTTTCAAAAAGTGTCCATTATTTTTCAGGAAAGAACACCTTTATTACAGTAGCTCTCCATTATGATACAATAGAAATGTGCGTGTATGTGAACACTTAAGTCAAATAATGTGAAGTGAACAAATAAAGTAATATTTATATAATGCAATCAGCACTATGTCTTGCAATCCGGGTAAATTACCAAAAAGTGGTCAACATATGCATAAACAGCCCTTATTGTGTTAGTAAAGCAGTAGAAATATGGTGATAAAAATTTGCACAATCAGTGTTAAACCGCAGATAGCATGTAAAATATAACTTGGTTCTTGAATGTTTTTAATGTTTTGGACGGTTTTAAGTGTCACATGCATTGTTCTACAATTCTACAAAAAATCTAGTATAACTAATGGAAGAAATTATAGGATAGTTCCTCAATATTATGATAATGCCCCAGTTTATTGTAATCCCATAGCCCTTTACCTTTGGAGAAAATGTGCTGTTTTTGTTTGTTTATCTGGGTTTTAATATATTTGGTCATATCTCAATGGTCAGTCCACTATTTGGCTTTTCCTGGTTAACTGACCAGTAGTTAGTGATTTAACTCTGCAAGTGACCAACTGACCAACTACAAAATCCCACATGAGACATGTGACCAGTACACTCAGTGTCCGAGATTTATTGTCATCCCACCAGGATTAAACCAGAAACCTGTGCATTACAAATGACATTGATTGTGATGGAAGCTATGAGCTTATTGAAACATTCTCAAATCTGTTCCAGAAACAAACCAGTACTAAGCAATGAGTGTAAAGTTTCTTGCTCAAGGAAATAACGGCTTGGCTCTGAGGGGGTTTAACCTACTAGGCCAGAAATCCTTAGATCACTTGTCAGACTTGTTAACCTCTCGGCGATGCTACGGCACAGATGCCTTTGAATAGCTTTGAATAGATAATAAATATATACATGTATAATTATGTACACTACAGAATTAACTGATTTTCATGCAGAGTTTTGACATCATTCCCAGTTAAAGTTTGCAATCCTGTTTAAGTTTGCAGTCAATAAAATGAAAACACTGCCCACAATACAGAAATGGGAGACATACACGTACATGCAAATAAAGAGACAAGAAATTTAACTGCATATTCTCTATTCTGGAAATGAAGAAATAACTTTGCATTCAATTGAACATTTTAACAATAAATGGCAAATTATATATTCAATGTATTCATGCGATAGTCTACAAAACATTCATATTAAAACATGACTATGTGAATTAAAGATTTTATTACTTTGGGAAGCTTTAGGAATCCTTAGGAATACTCTAGACATAATATATTTAAAGGCATACCAGTTAACTAAATCACATATTTTCTCATTATAATACAAAATGAGTCTATCCGCTGTCAGTTTTGATCATGCAATAAAAATAAATGAGACACTCAGGCTTGATTATTAGGAAAATAATTGCATTAGCAATTTTAATCTCAGCTGGAGAGTGAAAGAAAACGAGCTCTCCTGCAGTCAAAAAAGGCTGAAAATGTAAAATTTGAAATATGAAATTTTACTTTGATCTAGTAACGTACATCAAATTTTAAAACCAGCAAAGGCTAGATCAGGAAAATACTCAAGAGTTAAATAGAAAATCAAAAGTTAGTGCAATTGTTTGCCTGATTTGAGTGAAAAGCATTGCAACGATGAGTTGAGTCTGAATGATGTGAAAATTCACTCACAAATTATTGCTTCATACCTTCATTAAACTGAACACAAATCTCTGTAAAATTTTTCCAGTGATATCAAAAAACCTCTATGGTGTTTCTTTAAAATAAAAGTATTACTTTGTTACTTATTATGTAGAAAGGTTTAATCATAGTTGTCTCCCTTATACTATAGCCTGTAAAACCATTATGCAGAGATTGATGTAAAATGTTACAATACTTTGGGCTCAAGTCACATGTGAAAAATCTGTTTCTGCTTGCTTTCAAGTTGTTTTTCCCCCTTCTATAGCAGGGATATTAAAGGTTTGCTTACTCCAAGGAAAATTCTTTGAAATCTTTTTTCCCATTTAATAAGTTTACATTAACTTTTTTTCTTCCCCTATAGCAAAAAATATCCCAAATAAAAGTAATCCATCCAATACTAGTGAATAAAAAACATAGCTTAGAACTGATGTACTAGGAAACAGTTTATTTTAACAAAAATACTTTTCTCTTGTCTGTATATTCATTAGCAATGGACACTAATACACAGTGACATTCACAGAGGAGAATAAGCCAAACTTGGGGAAGGTAATTTGTTTCTTGATTCAAGTACATTCCCATCTGATTTTAATCAGACTGAAATAAGGTCTGTCTCTTCCCAAAAAACTGCTAGCAATTAGAATGTTTATATCTCTCAAGGAATCTTATTTTCAGAAAAGCCTTATCAGATTTGAAATTTTAGAATACCTCTTATGCTCACTATTTTATGCTTTCCTTCCCCTTGTGGCTTAGTGGTTGGTTGCCTTTAAGGGTTGAGAAACTTTAAGGATTGAGACATCAAAATTGTAGCGACCCTTAATCTCTAATTATCTTTGTGTAATCGTAAGAGGTGACTAAATGAGTTCCCCTGTGTGATCTTAAGAGGTGACAAATGGGTTCTCCTGTGTGACCATAAAAGGCAACAAACTGGGTTCGAATTAAGGGAGTCTATGTAGCAGGTGAGATGGTATTGACCCTTGGTGTTGCTTATTTGTAACTCCCAAAGTTAGCCAAAATCATCTTTCCTTTTTAGGCGCCATATAACCTAAATTGTGTTGGTGCAATGTATAATCACACTAAACAAACAATTGATGCTTTCCTTTTGGAAAATTAGACTAAGTATTTTGAATGAAGGTACTTTGAATTGACCCCCTACTCTTGTGCAAGTACGTTCAAGGTCACAATGGCTTAAAGTGAATTTTTCTTTTCTTTTTTATATAACCTATATTTATTGATTGATTCTTTAGTCAAAGGAGTCAAGGTCTCACAGGGGGTCAAGATCACAATGGCTTAAATCTAATTTTTTCTACTTTTCCTTATTCATTTTTTTTTGTGAAAGTGTTGAATGTTACAAAAAGGGGTCAAGGTCACAAAAGATTATATTATTAATGTTTCTACTTACCTTATAGTTTGCCAAGGGGTTTAATCTGTTTGAATGTCACAAAATGGGGTCAAGGTCACAAAGGCTAATAATGATTGTTTCAATTTTCCTTTGTTTGTCAATGTGTTTTATCTGTGTCAAAGTTACATCACGCTACATCCATCATTGTCTCTAATATTCTATATCTTTGATATATTTCTCTAATAGCTGTTACTAATTGTTACATTACCACAGGCTATGAGCGTGAATTAATGTCAAATTTACCACAGCTGCATTATCTAGATGGCAGGGATCGGCTTGGAAACACTCAATCTGACACCGATATGAATGCTCCAGGTATGTTGATGGAATATTATGTTATATTTTTCCCCTGATTAAAGCTTTCAGGGATAATTGACATGTAAAAGCAACATGAAGTTTGCAGTATAATTATTACTTTTGTTCCTGTTTGCCTTTTGAGACACATGTTCCATCCCCCATGCTCAAGTTTCATGTCGTTCAATTACACAGGGATTCAGTAAAATTAGAATAAAGCCTTTTGAAGTAATGTTACAATTTTAAAAGTAAAAGATATTGAAGCATGCTAGTAACCATTAAGATTTATACTGATTTATTTTAGTTTGATTGTGTTGGAAGCTATAAGTTTATTGAAACACCCTCCAATTTGTTCTTGGAACCAACCAGTAATAAGCAATGAGTGTCAAGTTTCTTGCTCAAGGAAACAACGGCTTGCCCCTGACGCATTAACAACTTGACGTAGTTGAATCCATTTAATTAATACAAAAAGAAAATATTAAGAGCATGAATGTTTACTACTTATTAAGTAATATATATATATATAATGTATATGTATATTTATGTAAAAACTTAATATTGAAATTATTTCAAATTCTCTTCGCTTCAATATTTTATAATGTTTAAATCCATTAAAAAATTTTTAGTCATATTTATACACTTTAGTAAGTCTGAGAAGCTTTTGTATGAAGCCATATTGATTCATGTTTGCATGATCTTGTTGATACGTAATATGTTATTTTAGTTTTTGAATAAACACATTTATGGGTTTTCAGGTTTGGATGACTTTTTAGATTATTTGCTTTCAAGTGGAGCAGATTCTGAAACTCTTAAGGTAGGAAACATTCACCATACTGTTTTAGATTCACGCAATTTTGACATTTACCATACCATTTTAGACTTACATAATATCATTTTACTGTTTGATTCTCTTCATGCAATTAACAGCAATTCAAGGGTTGACTGCATAACTGCAGTAACTTATATGAAATAAAGAAGAACTAACATCAGTTTTGCAGTCAGCAGTCAGCCCTGGAGGTCAATCTTCAAATTTTCGGCTGCTTTGCTCAATAGGGACAGATTTGGATTTTATTGTTTGTAATCCAGGGGTGACACAGGTTTGATCCTGGGGTGAGAGACAAAATTTCTCTGTGACAGTTGGTCGTGGACATTGAGTATAATAATCATAATTCTCTCACTGCTGATTCAGAAATGATATGGGATTAATACATGGCCACTTGTGTGCTGGTAAGTTATCCAGGAAAACCAATGAGTTGGATTGACAGCCAAGATTTGACCAAATTTGTAACTGTTCTAGCACAAAAATTATTTTTCCCTTTAGAATCAGTTAAAATAATTTGTAATTTCAGTTGGTTGTCATTATATTCATTAACTTTATAATGTTATGTTTGCTGACTTTGAAGAGAGGTATGTCATGGCCAGTAGATGACCTCTATTGATTTTGAGGTCAAAGGTCACAAGAAAAACATCCTATTAGTCACTATTTATTGTCACTTTATCTAAAATAAGCTTGAAAACATTTTTTCTCCCTTTACGATATGCAAATTAGTGGCACTTGATTATTTTACATACTTATCTGTTCAGATACTTGTTTCCAATTACCATACCAAATTCCCCCAACCCCTAAAATCAAACATTATTATTTTGATACAATTTAGTATATAGCTTTAGGTTCTAAGATATCTTAGAAATGTTTGGATATATGTTCAACCCTATGTGACCCTATCTATAATTGGACAAATGCTATTCCTTGAACTACATTATTAAGTATTACAATCAATCAAGTAATGCCATTCATGACTGCCGCACATAATTTAGCAAGAGGTCGTTTTCTATGTTAGCTGTCAGCTATTTTTTTATTGACCCTAATGAATTGTACACGATAATGCTTTCTTTCTATTAGTGTAGGCTATTTTATGTTCAGTGTCTAACTTATATCCATGGGTATAAAAAAACAGTGAAAATTTGTTTTTGTATGGCATATAGTTCAGGACAAGAGCCGACTAGAAAAATTATTTCTCTCACGACTTAACACTTTAGTGGACAATTGTTCCGGAAATTTCTTGTCGTAGAATTATTTTTTATCCCCCATCACAAGTATCATCCAATTCTCATCACATGACGTACTCTCTAACAGTATTTTAGGATAACGGGGTTTTTAAAAAATTTTGTTTAACTTGTACCCGTTTAGGGCAAAACGGTCTGCACGTTTACTATTAAAAAATTTGTTTATAAAATTTTTAAATTTTTTTTTATCATATAATGGGGAATTTTTTTTCCATTTAAGGTTTTGTGTAAAACCCGAATGTTATATATATCTTGGAACTTTTAAATACCCCAAAAATTTAAAACAAGAAAAGTAACCAGTTAAGGACTAAAAGATCTCTTTTTTTTGCCACTGTATAACCCATGTATTAGGGCATTTAAATTTACATTAAAAAAAATAAATTTAAATGTAAGATTGCAGCTTTTTTAAGTTGTAAACTCGTAAATTTTTAAAAAGAAAAGCTGATGTGTTTTAAATTTCCCCAATTTTTTTCATTTTTAAACACAGCTGTAATTTAAAAAAATGGGACTACGAAGTTCACTAAATTTTGTAAATTCTTTGGTAGGCTTTTATTTCCTTTGTCTCTGAGGAGGGAATGAACAAATCAACTAATCTTTATACTTACAAATGAAATATTGAAAAATATTAGCCTTGGAAAGGATAACAAATACTTTTGACAGGAAGATATATTTATAGATTTTTATTTAATCAATTACTTTTCATATTTTCCCCCCTTTATACATGTAGATTTGTAAATTTACAGCCATGCCAAACATTATAACAGTGAAAGTTGAGAAAACCGGAAGCTGAGAAAACTGGAACTCTCTAAATACTGGACGATTAATTCAGTCCCAAATTTTCCCTTCGCTAACTTTTGTATTAATCATTGACAATACCGGAATCTGTAAAAACCGAATATCGGACGGTTGATAGGGGACCATGAAGACAATTATATAGATAATTACCCTGACAATACCGGACGGCGGAGGTGTGAATAACCTTGTTGAGTCGCCTCTACGGAGTAGTGGCGACATATAGGGATCACTTCTCCGTCGTCTGTCTTTCTGTCTGTCTGTCCGTCCGTCACAAAGCTTGTCCGGACTTCTTCTCATAAACTACTGGTGCAATTTCATCCAAACTTTACAGGGATGATCAGTACCAAGTCTAGTTGTGCATATTGTCAGCATTTTCCGGTTCAATGATTTTTGTCAGAGTTATGGCCCTTTAATAATTTTTATTTTTAAAGTTTGTCTGGACTACTTCTCTTATACCACTAATGCAATTTCAATTACAGGATTGATCTGTAGCTCAAGTCCTTGCGCGTATTGCACGGGTTTTCCGGTTGAATGATTTTTGGCCGAGTTATGGCCCTTTGATAAAAAGGTGTTTTTTTCTGTGTGTTGCCAGATACACAAAAGCTTGTCCGGACTACTCCTCATAAACTACTGGTGCAATTTTATTCAAACTTTACAGGAATGATCAGTACCAAGTCTAGTTGTGCACTGTCCGTCTGTCTGTCCGTCTGTCACAAAACTTGTCGTCCCAACATGAAATTGGCCATCATGAGGCAACACATGTGATCACTGATCGCTCTTGCGTACTTGTCAATTGGTTGTGTCTAAAATGATAACTGAGCGGTAATGGGACACTGATTGTCTGATTTGTTTATTATGTCCGTTTTCACAGTTTGAGTTATTGTAAGGCATAGATGTTACTGTTTTATATTAATGCTAAAACATTGTACGAGGAATATAAGTTAAAATCAGTATAAATAAAAAATTGAGTAATTTTATACTGCGTTGCTTTTGTATATTCATTTCCCAAAATATCAATGCAACGGAAAAGACATTTATCGGCGCCAAGTTCAATTCCATCACCAAAAAGAATTCACCGATAGTCCAAGTTGAATTAATTAAAGACAGTGAAACTTTGCCAAACCTTAAAATAAGGCATCTGCAATTTTTACAGTGGAAGGGGGGCATTATTAAAAATAAACAAAGTAAACTATGTTCGTAATCATTTAATATCCAGTACCCAAATGTAAACAAGTGCGGATATAATAGGACTGTATCATTATGAGGTAACTGCTGTTCGTTTTAAATCAAAATTTTATTGTATTTAGATGCAATAAAAATACAATAAAGTGACAAAAATAAATAAAACATGTTACTTTGTAATTTATCATTTCTTTGGCAATTTACGTACATATGATCATGAAAATGCATATACACAGCATCCGTTGTAAGTCAGTGCTCGGTACATAGGATTCAAAGGGACATAGAGAAAACTGGACCGCTGAGAAAACTGGACCCTTGGTCTGAAAGCCATCCGGTTTTCTCAACTTTCACTGTATGTTGAAGTTAAACATTATAGTACAAATATATACTTAAAGAGTATTAAAATGTACCTTTCTAAAAGATTGTCTGTTTTTTTACCTGCTATATAGCATGCAGTATCTTAAATAGACAAAAGTACTTAATCTATTGGTGTACTTAATCTATTGGTTTAACATTTTGTTCCTAATGCTTAAAGTGACATTATGTTCATTTTTTTTTCGTTGTCAAGTTTTCGGCATCATCTGACCTAAATTGTGTTGCTGCAATATAAAATAAAAAATGAAATAAATTGTTGTCAAGTTCAGGATTGGCAAATTTTATATTATATATTTCAAAAGATTTACTTTTTTAATGGAGATTGACCGATTTAAGGTAATTACATGGGCATAATGTCACATTAAAGTACATGTACATGCAAGCAGTTCCCTGATTTGAAGAAAGTTCATGTCTTAATTTACCATTTATTAGTTTCATCAGAAAGAAAGCTCAAAGTGGACACAAAAACTTGTTTAAAGATCAAGCGATGATTTTCTTTTGTAGCGAAAAGTACATTTAGGTAGGAGCACTTAACTTAGTACTGGACATTGAGACTGTACAGATCTATATATAATAATTGTTTCTTTAAGGAAAATAATTGGAAAATTGGGTAACTGTTACTGAAGTACTCTTGTCCACTAATGGAATAATGACGGAAAGTGGCAGTTCATTCAACCTCTGTTAATGAGAATAAATAGACAAGGATTGGTCACGCAAGCAGTGTCATGATGTACTTTAATGAGTGACTCTGGTCTGTGATAAATCTGTTTTAATTAGTCTCTTGGGTATAAACAAGCTCTTTGCTATGTCTTGTTTTTGTTTATCTCTTGGAAAGTCTGTGATTAATTTGATAGTTAAGAAATAATAGTATGTGAGATAACAGGATGCTGCTGCTGCTTTATTGGATGTTTATTAAGCCATTGTTTAGTTAATGTTTTCTTTGTTTGTTAAGCCACTGTATAGCCATTGTATCTATGTTTGTTGAACAATTGTATAGCCATTGTATAAGCAGTTGTATAGCTTTATATTCGGGGCGTCCGTGGCCGAGTGGTTAAGGTCGTTGACTTCAAACCACTTGCCCCTCACCGCTGTGGGTTCGAATCCCGACAGGGACTTTGGATTCTTTCATGTGAGGAAGCTATCCAGCTAGCTTACGGAACGTCGGTGGTTCTACTCAGGTGCCCGTTCGTGCCTGAAATAATGTACGGAAGGGCACCTGAGGTCTTCCTCAACCAGTAAAAAGCTGGAACGTTGCGATATGACCTATACTGTGTCGATGTGACGTAAAACCCCAAAACAAACAAAAGCTTTATATTCTATGTTTGTTGATTTATTGTTTAGTAATTGTATCTATGCTTGCTGAGCAATTGTAAAGCAATTGTATTAGCAGATTTATAGCTGTATATTCTATGTTTGACTAGTCATTGTTTAGCCATTCAATGTATCTATGTTTGCTTCGCAATTGTATAGCAGTTGTATTCTGTCTCATTGTTGAGCAATTGTATAATTTAGTATTCTGTTTGTTGAACCAGTTAGCTCAAGTTTCAGATCGTCTGTTTCAAAATGTTGAGCAAGAATGGTCGCTGCATCATCATTGATCATCATCATTGGTGTTGTCTTGACAGATATGAACAAGAAACATGGAATACTCATTTTTTTTTTGACAATCAGCATGTTGTAAAGACAAGGGATATAATCCTGAAAGCTATATTTTTGGAGTTATATACTGTTCCTCTTTAACTTTCAAAATTTGTTAATTATAGTAATGTTGCCCTTAACCAACAAAAGTTAAACACTTGTTGTTCTTGTCATAGGCTCATATTGAAATCCCATTGAATGTATTAGAAAGGAATGGACTCAACAGGTTAAGGGTAAATAAAAAAGTGACAATTTAAACTTGAGCAGCCATTTTGTAAAGCGTCTGAAAGCGTGCAGACTGTCCTGTCTTTACATTGGTGACTATTTGTAGCAAATGTCCGCCACATAGATGTTACTGCTAATGCTCTGAATCAGGTTCAGTAGTGTAATATTTACTAATTGAGACTCCTTATTCAATTAGATAAAATTACCGTCATAAGACACGCAATTAGGCGGAAATGTTTTGATGGAATTAATGAAAATCCCTGCATGTCATCATTTTAATAATGAGATTAAACAGTGAAAAGTTCATCTTTTATTATTTTAACAACAGAGTCTGTCTTTATGGAATGATTATTATTGCAATTAGGAGGACAAATTAGGCTGTTGCATTATTGTTATGTTATTTTATAGGCCATACGAAGAACATATATTTTGCACCAGCTTCAAGTCAATAGGTCAGTGTGTGTACAGGTTAACTGAGGGTGATTGAAGCACAAAATGTTCATCTTGGACCAAGTTGTTAGTCAGGGCTCACCTTATCTTGTGTTGACGGCATTGGTTAACCTTTTTAGCTCACCTTGCACAAAGTGCAGGTGAGCTTTTAGGATGGCCAACCAAATGGCGTCCGTCGTCTGTCGTCCGTCCACATTTTAAATATTCTAAGGACATCTTCTATGATACCGCAAGGCCAATGTTAATGAAACTTGGCAGGAATACTCTTTGTATGAAGCTCTATCAAGATTGTTCAAAGAATTCCATTTCATGCAGAACTCTGGTTGCCATGGCAACCAAAAGAAAAATCTTTAAATATCTTCTTTTAAAGAACCGTAAGAGCTAGAGCTAAGATATTTAGCATGAAACATGTTCTAATGGGTGTCTACCAAGTTTGTTCAAATAAAAGCCCTAGGGTCAAATTGGCCCCGCCCCAGGGGGTCATTGATTTTCCCATATGCATATAGTAAAAACTTAAAAAAATCTTCTTTTAAAGAACCCAAAGAGCTAGAGCTAAGATATTTGACATGAAAATATCTTCTAGTGAGTGTCTACCAAGTTTGTTCAAATAAAAAGCCCTGGGGTCAAAATTGGCCCCGCCCCGGGGGGTCATTGATTTTCCCTATATGCATATAGTAAAAACTTAAAAAAATCTTCTTTTAAAGAACCGTAAGAGCTAGAGCTTAGATATTTGGCATGAAAACATCTTCTAGTGAATGTCTACCAAGTTTGTTCAAATAAAAGCCCTGGGGTCAAAATTGGCCCCGTCCCAGGGGGTCATAGATTTTCCCCTATATGCATATAGTAAAAACTTAAAAAAAATCTTCTTTTAAAGAACCCAAAAGAGCTAGAGCTAAGATATTTAGCATGAAACATCTTCTAATGAGTGTCTACCAAGTTTGTTCAAATAAAAGCCCTGGGGTCAAAAATTGGCCCCGCCCCAGGGGGTCATTGATTTTCCCTATATGCATATAGTAAAAAACTTAAAAAATCTTCTTTTAAAGAACTCAAAGAGCTAGAGCTAAGATATTTAGCATGAAACATGTTCTAATGGGTGTCTACCAAGTATGTTCAAATAACAGCCCTGGGGTCAAAACTGGCCCGCCCCGGGGGTCATTGATTTTCCTTATATGTGTATAGCAAAAACTTAAAAGTCTTCTTTGAAAAAACCCAAATAGCTTGAGTTTAGATATTATACATGAAAACATCTTTAAGTAAATATCTACAAAGTTTGTTCAAATAAAAGCCCGGGGGTCAAAACTGGCCCTGCCCCAGGGGTGTCATTGTTTTTTTAACTATATGTGTATAGTAAAAACTTAAAAAATCTTCTTTTAAAAAACCCAATGAGCTAGAACTTTAGATGTTTAGCATGAAACATTTTCTTATGGGTGTCTACCAAATCTGTTCAAATAAAAAAGCCCTTGGGTAAAAAATTGGCCCGGGGGGGGGGGGGGGGGGGGGGGGGCTATATACAGGTGAGCGACCTCAGGGCCATCAATGGCCCTCTTGTTGTTAAATGGACTCTACTGAGGTTTAAAAGCCTAAAAACAAAACATTTGAATTTTTTACATAAATGAGCTAAGGCACTTTAGACAGAAATATATGGAAAGATAGTTAAGAAATATACTTTGAAATTGAAATAAATAGAAAATCATATTTTTATGCTTTTCTTAGACCAAATTCAATGAAAAGTGTTTAAACGCTTTTCATTTTAGTTCATTTTTTTACAATTTGAATAATTATTCTTAAAAAAACTTAGTGCGAGAATGATCTTAAATTTTGCACAAAGATTAGTCGTCTAAACCTACATCAAGTAGTACATTTATCTGGAAAAAATATTTTCTGTCCCATCTAGTCAAAAAACCTAAGTGGACCCTTTAAGGTCCATTTTTTTTTCAGAAAACATAAATGCTATTCACCTCAAATTGTGTATGCATTTTCTATTGTCATAAGAGGTCATCATTCATTTCAAATGGTCAGATAATCCTAAAATTCATTTTAGAAAAGTTATGCCCTCTTTTTTAACCTTCAATTTCTAAACATCTGACAAAGTTAATCGTTTCAAACTTAGAATACTTCTTCAATTTAAATTGGAATGCATTTCTAAATGCAAGGTAACTTTATAATTGATTTCTTCTTAGTTATGGCTCTTTTTTTTTACCTTGAATTTCTTGGTTAACTTTTTTGGTTAGGTGCAATTCTCAAAAAGTATCAAAAATGCTTTTTTTACTCAGAATATTTGTGTTTTTCATGACAAAATCTTTCAAAAGTATTCACCTCAAACATGAAATATTTGTATCAAGGGTGGGTAATTCTGCTCAGCATGATTGGAGAATTATGCCCCTTCTTCTTCTAGTTAAGCTTAATGAGGGTCCATCCGCCCGTGAGGGCACAAAATGCAGCTTGCGCTGTCGAGTGCGGACCCCGGACATGTCACCAGTCATGTCCTTAAAGAGTTAATTTTGAAGCACAAAGTGGTGATAATTTGCCTCCATGCAATTTCCACGGAGTATTAGCCAAAGATATGAATTTTGAGCCAAAAGTAGGTCACTGTACGGCGGTCAATGAGAACCTAAATGTACAGTAACCTGTGACAATAGGAAAGGTGTTTAGCCCTGAAAAGGGCTGTTTTGTGCCAGCTATAGGCCTGCCTTTCAAGCCGTCTAACCGTGCTAGGGGCTCACGCACCCTAGCACACCATCCTCGTCGACCCAAGCGCCTACTTTGTAGGGCCACTCCCCTCGGCATTAGTCAGAACACCGGCAGCTAACTTCATGTAGTCTGTCTAGTTCGTGCCGCCTTAAACGTTACCCCGAGTAGAAGATAACATACGAATTTGCCGCCCGAAACGATACACAATCCTTCAATCATCTGCCGATGCCCTGTGCTTTCTCAGCGACGTGCATGCTCCGAGGGGAAGTGAGAAGAGAATTATGCCCCTTTTCTATGTTGCTTTTATATACTATCCAGCACTGAGAAAAGTGGAGTGTGTGGACAGGTCTTGTTTACTTCTGTGTTTGTTACACCTTGAATATCTTAGGTCACATACACTATGCAATTGAATGTCTAAAAGAGTTTTGTTACTCCTATAAAAAATATAATTTCAATTTATTTCTCTGAATATATTGTATTAATTATATTATAATTATTATATTTAATTATTGTTTTTGCATATGTTTCCTGTTTTAAGTTGCCTAAGTTGATATATGCAAGAAATTCAAATTTGAATTTTTAGGGTTTCTGGACCTCAAAATGGAGTTTTTCCTTAAAAATTGCCCTGGATAAAGGTCTATTTAAGAATTTGTCATTAGTCATAGAATTTTATACTGAGTAATCATACTCATGACCCATTTTAAGGTAACTTTTTTTTAAGCTCACCTGAGCAATGCTCAGGGTGAGCTATTGTGATCGCCCTGTGTCCGTCCGTCCGTCGTCGTGCGTCGTGCGTCGTCAACTTTTCAAACATAAACAACATCTCCTCTGAAACCATGACTGCACAATCAACCAAACTTTACAGAAATGATCCTTGGGTGGTCCCCCGTTTCAAAGTTTGTTCAAAATGGTTCCGGTCTGTTTGCATATGTAGGTCACAGGGCCCAGAAAAGGATTTCAAAAAAACAAAATTAAAAAATCTTCTTTGTCTGAAAGTACATGGGCCAGAGCTTTGATTTTTGGTATATGGTATCATCTATGGGTCCTCTACCAAAGGTATAA